>NC_056442.1:4192338-4212338 GCF_018296145.1 Oncorhynchus tshawytscha | reverse complement strand
CCTGCAGACCACAGATAAACATGTTGATCTATTACTGGGGTGAGGGCATGGTGAGTGGGTAGTCCCCACTGTCCTGCAGACCACAGATAAACATGATCAATATGTTGATCTATTACTGGGGTGAGGGCATGGTGAGTGGGTAGTCCCCACTGTCCTGCAGACCACAGATAAACATGATCAATATGTTGATCTATTACTGGGGTGAGGGCATGGTGAGTGGGTAGTCCCCACTGTCCTGCAGACCACAGATAAACATGATCAATATGTTGATCTATTACTGGGGTGAGGGCATGGTGAGAGGGTAGTCCCCACTGTCCTGCAGACCACAGATAAACATGTTGATCTATTACTGGGGTGAGGGCATGGTGAGTGGGTAGTCCCCACTGTCCTGCAGACCACAGATAAACATGATCAATATGTTGATCTATTACTGGGGTGAGGGCATGGTGAGTGGGTAGTCCCCACTGTCCTGCAGACCACAGATAAACATGATCAATATGTTGATCTATTACTGGGGTGAGGGCATGGTGAGAGGGTAGTCCCCACTGTCCTGCAGACCACAGATAAACATGATCAATATGTTGATCTATTACTGGGGTGAGGGCATGGTGAGAGGGTAGTCCCCACTGTCCTGCAGACCACAGATAAACATGTTGATCTATTACTGGGATGAGGACATGGTGAGAGGGTAGTCCCCACTGTCCTGCAGACCACATATAAACATGATCAATATGTTGATCTATTACTGGGGTGAGGGCTTGGTGAGAGGGTAGTCCCCACTGTCCTGCAGACCACAGATAAACATGTTGATCTATTACTGGGGTGAGGACATGGTGAGAGGGTAGTCCCCACTGTCCTGCAGACCACAGATAAACATGTTGATCTATTACTTTGGGTGAGGGCATGGTGAGAGGGTAGTCCCCACTGTCCTGCAGACCACAGATAAACATGTTGATCTATTACTTTGGGTGAGGGCATGGTGAGAGGGTAGTCCCCACTGTCCTGCAGACCACAGATAAACATGTTGATCTATTACTGGGATGAGGACATGATGAGAGGGTAGTCAATCAATTAAGATTCATTTATAAAGCCCTTTTTAAAATCAGCAGTAGTCACACTGTCCTTGATGTACATCAATGCACACGTCAGTCTATATCCACCCGCCTATCCCTCCCTCCCTCCCCTCATCCGACCAATGACAGCTTTGATGCATTACCTCGTCAAACTCCTCTGTCATCTTCCTGATGATCTCAGCATTCTGCATGTTCCGGAACATCTCGATGCGCACGGTGCCTGAAGAGGGTTACGCACAACCACAATACAACCTTTAACAACCACAATACAACCAGCCTGGAAATGAGGCCTATATAAATCAGAACGTTGTCTGGTGTTGTAGGTAGCAGTTAACAGTAATACCTTTGCAGCCAGAACACTGGATAAAGAAGTTGATGAGGTCCAGTAAGGCGATGTCTCTGTCCTGCTTGTACGACTCGATCCAGTCATCAACCACAGACTGCATGGCACTCTTTCCCATTCTGACCACCTCAAACAGAGTGACGGGGTCTCCTCCCTCGCCGTTGGTCTGAGGGACCCCATTGGCCTTCCTCCCTTTAGCCCCGCCTGTAGCCTTCTCCGCTGGGGACTTCCGAGGCTTCTTATTGGCTGCCTTAAAAAGGGAGGGGCAAAGGGTTCAGATATACAGGAAGAGACTATGCAGAGAGAAGGAACCTCGTAGAAAGGTGTTCTTACTGGTGGTCTGCCAGGCCTCCCTCTCTTCTTCTTGCCTTTAGTGTCTGTCGGGTCCTCCAGCTCACTCACACTCACACTCAGACTCACTGTGTCTGCCGCTCCGCTCTCATTGGACGAGTCCCTGCAACACACACCCACTTATACTGAGAGGGATACACCTACATAATTCTACCCACACTCAGCAGTCACAACATACATGACACACACACACACCTACGTTTGACTAATTACCGCATCAGGGGTGTGTTGTGATCTCTTAATGAGGCTTTGGTTGACGATGCAACGGGGAAGGACTCACTGTAGGACAGGCAGCTCAGAGGTGATCATCCTGACTGCTGGAGGGGTGTGTGTCCTCAGGAAAGAGTGGGTGTGTGTGGTCCGCTGGAGGGAGGGGTGTGTGTCCTCAGGAAAGAGTGGGTGTGTGTGGTCCGCTGGAGGGAGGGGTGTGTGTCCTCAGGAAAGAGTGGGGTGTGTCCTCAGGAAAGGGTGGGTGTGTGGTCCGCTGGAAGGAGGGGTGTGGCTCGGTACTGGGTCAACCGTGTGTGTGTGTGTGTGTGTGTGTGTGTGTGTGTGTGTGTGGGGGGTTACAGAGTGGTGACCAAATTCACTCAACACTGGGGACACAGCACCTCACAACACACCAGCCCCTAGAAAGAGAGAGAGACACAGTTTAGCCATTTGTCACAAATGTCTGGTGATTTAGTTTGGAATATTCTCAACATTTACGCAACTTGAAAAAGAGAACGAAAAAAGGAGAAAGAGTGAGTGTCAGAGGAGAGATAGAATGTAGGGAGGAGAGAGATAAAGCAGGCAGAGTAGGAGAAAGAGTGGAAAGGGAGACACCAACTGGCCACTTTAGGAAGTGCACCAGTAAAGTCTAGAGGGGGCGTGTCGAGAGCGTGCACATTTCAAACAGAAGTCTAATCATGTCAACAACATTCTAACCAATTACATTACATTTAATCATTTCAACCACAACATTAAAATTCTAATCATTTCAAACAACGTGATTTCAACTTCAAGTAAAGTATCTTTGAAAAAAATCTTCACAACAAATCCCATAACAAACCCAGAATGTTTTGTCAAATCTGATCCTTTATGAAAAAGGGAAAATCATTTGTTGCTGGTTAGACCCCAGGGTTTTTCATGGTTGCAAGGTCAGGAAAACACTAGGGCTCCTTCTATAGGCTATACGTTAGATGTAATGTTTGTCCTATCAATTTGCTTGCCTGGCTAGGAATAAACTCCTGGCCCTATTTATAGAAATAACAGTCATTACTAAATATTAGGCCGAGTGTAGTAAATAGCAACAAGTGGGTGCAGTACCCAGCTTCGGCCACCAATGGCAGTATGATCCACAAAGTCATCTCACCTCCATCAACTTAAACACACTTTATACGGCTTTAACAAGGTTTTAATCATTAGAAAAATCATCTAACCTCTCAATAAGTTAAACGTGAGTTTATGTGGTGTTTTGTCTCTTTGTTGAGTGTGTCTAGGGAGTGTTATGGAGGGTGAGTGTGTGTGTGTGGCTGAGACTGGGCTTAAACAACAGTAGGGGGCAGGCTAGGAGAGACTGTATTTAAATGTTCTCACACACAGAGAAACTGGAGAGCTTGAGCACACCAGCCGAGTGAGTCTGTTACCAACACACACACACCTCTCTGTCTGTCCGTCACACACAGCAGGGCACACAGAGAAAAGTGATGAGAGGGAAGAGATGGTGGATTCTCAGCTTTATCTCAGTTATAGCTAGGTCGATCAACTTTTGTTTATTTTGATTATTATATACACAAAACATAGCTAGTTTGTACCGGTATATAATATACATATGATCATTTACTGATTTATTCATTGATTAAAGTCAATTGTTGATTGGACTTGTAAGTAGAAAATGTCAGTATATTTTTTTACCCAATAATGGGTACCATGTAATGGTACACATTGAGGTTAACTAATAAAAGGTGGTAGGATGTGAAGAGCTGTAAAAACACAGAGGGAAATCCTGAACGCTAACCATCAGCTACTGTCATTATGCAGTACAGCCCCCCTACCACCACCACACTTCTAGTAGCATCTCTCCAGGGATCACTACAGTCCCACTGCTGGCTGAAATGTGTGCTCTCCATCTCTGCCTCTCCTCCCTTCCTTCCCTCCCCAATTCTATATTCTCTCTGGACAATAGAAGGCAAAAGCAACAGGGGAAATCTGTGTGACTGGGTTCAGATAGTATTTGAAAGCTGTGTGTCACCTTGGCAGAAGGCCAGAGATGGGTGTCTGCCAGAGTTGTTATTGGCCATTGACTGAAGACTACTACTGTTACTAATACTCCTTCATTAACATCCATCTCTCTCTCTCACAAAGAAGCCTGGAGGGAGTGTCTGTTCACTGTTAAAAAGAGAGCAGCCAACACACACACACACACACACACACACACACCTTTGGTATCTGTATTCCAGATACTGGGCTCTGACCGCTTTGGGAGCTGCCCGGGTGAGAGGTGTGTGTGTGTCTGTGTCCCTTTCTCTCAGAGCAGATCCACAAGGAGAGACAGAGAGAGTGGAATTGTGTGATTTCACTGCTTGGAGGCTCTGAAGCACTCACCCTGACATTCCAGGTGGTGCTGTGGCATCAGGAATGTGTGTGTGTGTCATACCACACAGAATAACCAGAGCTTCCTCTGCTACAATAGGCTGATCCTGCTTAGAATCAATGTGAGGGATCACACATATACACACACACACACACACACACACACACACACACACACACGGAGGCAGGCAGCGAGGGCTTGTAGAACACGTTACAGACAGTTATCCAGCACTCATATTTTATCATCTGTGGTCTGACTGAACACACATATAACTGTGTGTGTGTGTGTGTGTGTGTGTGTGTGTGTGTGTGTGTGTGTGTAAGCCACTTAACATGCATGACATGTACTCCCGGAGGCAGGCAGGCATTGCCATGGCAACCCTTGTGGGTCATAAGCCCCCCTCCCCTGATTGGCTGATCAGTGAGAAGGGACTGGGTGGGGAGGAGAGAGAGTGATGGAGGGGAGAGATTGGGGAAAGAGGAGGGGGAGAGGGACAGGGGGTAAGAAGGCACAAAAGAGATGAAGATATCCATTGTGATCTCTGGGGATTCGTTAGACGTCCCTTTCACTGCTGTTGAGGATCTCCACTGTTTTCAACTATAACGACCTCTCGGATAATAACACATTACCCACATTATCACCCTACCCGCATTATACAATCCTACTTCACCTGAATAAAGTCGGCCATAAGAATGCTGTCATAACGGGAACAAGGATAGAGAGTACGGTCACTAGGCTGCCTCTGACCAACAAAGCTGTGGGAACTAACAGCACTGAAGATGAGGACAACACATCCCTTGGGAGGAGGGGGGACAGCAGTCAACTGTAAAATATCCTATCATTTGGCAGAGCATGACCCTTCACTCAGACAGCTCCATGTGGGCGGCAGGTAATCTAGTGGTTAGAGCGTTGGGCCAGTAACCGAAAGGTTGCTAGATCGAATCCCCAAGCTGACAAGGTTCTGCCCCTGAACAAGGCAGTTAACCCACTGCTCCTAGACCGCCATTGAAAATGAGAATGTGTTCTTAACTGACTTGCCTAGTTAAATAAAGGTTAAATAAATACAAATGTGATAGAGTGAGAAAAGGTGTTGCCTACATCAATAATGCATTTTAACAAGATTCTTAGAGATCACACACAAAATGCTTCTGCACTCTAAAGAGAATCACTCATAAGAAAGTGATCCTGTCCGAATTCAAAACAACAACAAAACACTGAGGTGTTTCCAGCAGCAACTGGTGAATGAGAGTAATAGCATATAAAAAGACAGCTCTATGAGACTGCTGCCTGCAATTACTGGGCCATTCAATCTGGACCAACTCGTAAAACAAGGACACGATTATAGTCTCTGAAATGTCACACCATTTTCTGAAACATAAAACCATGTCATTTGGATGATGACTTTTGGGCATGCTATTATCCTCTGATCTGAAACAGTCGTAGACACCAGAGAAATGAGGGCAGAGAGATCAGAGGAGTCAGTCCTGATCCTCAAACACCAGCTCTAGCTAGGACTGGGATAATATGGACTGCTCCAGCTATTTACTTCTGTCTCATTTCAATACTGCCCTGTCAGTTGAACAGTGTGGGGGTTCTTATCTCGAAGGTTCTGTATGAGAGCCAACAAGCCTGGCGCGGAAGAGAGACCATAGCATCCTTAAGAGGTATAATAACAAGAGTTTTCACCCGAGAGAGGGGAATGCCAGAGAGAGAGAGAGAGAGAGACACGAGAGAGGGGAATGATCAAATGATATAGATCAAGAGAGTCTGAGAAGAGTGAGAATAAATTAACAAGAGATAGGAAAATAAGGGGACCAGTATTATCCCCATGCAGGTCAATGAGAGAGATGGAACTCTCCTAACCCAGTCATGACCCCAGTCGTACAAGGAAGGAGAAGCAGACAGACACCTTAAGGCAGGGTCCCCAATTACATTCAGCCGTGGGCCGAGTTTTCCTTGAGCGGATGGTCGGAACATAGTTATAAATAATTTGACTGCAAGAATTCTAAAGAGATACAGGGTCTTCAGTATTCAGACCCCTTGACTTATTCCACATGTTGTTGTGTTACGGCCTGAATTCTAAATGGATCCACTTTTTCCCTTACCCATCTACAGTCAATAATAACCCTATCACGGCAAAGTGAAAAACATGTTTTTAGACATTTTTTGCAAATGTATTGAAAATGAAATACAGAAATATCTCAATTCCATAAGTATTCACACCCCTGAGTCAATACCTTGTAGAAGCAACGATTACAGCTCTGAGTCTTTCGGGGTAAGAGATTATTGTGGAACATTTCCCCATTATTCTTTTCAGAATTCTTCAAGCACTGTCAAATTGGTTGTTGATCATCGCTAGACAACCATTTTCAGTTTGACATATTTTCTCAAGTAGATTTAAGTCAAACCGAAACTCGGCCACTCAGGAACATTACTGTCTTCTTGGCGCCAGTGTAGATTTGGCCTTGTGTTTTAGGTTATTGTCCTGCTGAAAGATGAATTCATATCTCAGTGACTGGTGGAAAGCAGACTGAACCAGGTTTTCTTCTAGGATTTTGACTGTGCTTAGCTCCATTCCATGTATTTTTTATCCTGAAAAACTCCCCAGTTCTTAACGATTACATACCCATAACATGATGCAGCCACCACTATGTTTGTAAATATGGAGTGGTACTCAGTGATGGATTTTCCCCAAACACAACGCTTTGTATTCAGTACAAAAAGTGAATTGCTTTGCCACATCTTTTACGGCATTACTTTAGTTCCTTGTTGCAAACAGGATGCATGTTTTGGAAAATTTGTATTCTGTACAGGCTTTCTTCTTTTCACTCTGTCATTTAGGTTAGTATTGTGGAGTAACTACAATGTTGTTGACCCATCCTCAGTTTTCTCCTATCACAGCCATTAAACTCTGTAACTGTTTTAAAGCTATCATTGACCTCATGGCGAAATCCCTGAGCCGTTTCCTTCCTCTCCGGCAACTGAGTTAGTAAGGATGCATGCATCTTTGTTGTGTATTGATACACCATCCAAAGTGTAATAACTTCACCATGCTCAAAGGGTTTTAAGAAACGTTCACTCCTGAATTTATTTAGGCTTGGCATAACAAACAAACATAATTCCCCTTTGAAATTATGGGGTACTCTATGTAGACCAGTGGAAAAAAAAGGAACATTTCAATACAACACAGAGTAATGCAGAGTAAGTGTCCATTTGAGGTCAATCTCTCTCTCTCACACACACACACACACACACACACACACAGTATGACAGAAACCAGGATGAAATTGAATACATTGACCATTATGATTTCTAACATAAAAATAACATTAGGAGAACACATTAGATTGCATCCATTTCAAATTCAGGTTGTAACAAAAATGTGGAAAAAGTCTGAAGGCACTATTTGTATGCATGCATGTAAACTCAGCAAAAAAAAGAAATGTCCTCTCACTGTCAACTGCATTTATTTTCAGCAAACTTAACATAACGTAAATATTTGTATGAACATAACAAGATTCAACAACTGAGACATAAACTGAACAAGTTCCACAGACATGTGACTAACAGAAATTGAATAATGTGTCCCTGAACAAAGGGGGGGTCAAAATCAAAAGTAACAGTCCGTATCTGGTGTGGCCACCAGCTGCATTAAGTACTGCAGTGCATCTCCTCCTCATGGACTGCACCAGATTTGACAGTTCTTGCTGTGAGATGTTACCTCACTCTTCCACCAAGGCACCTGCAAGTTCCCAGACATTTCTGGGAGGAAATGGTCCAAGCCCTCACCCTCCGATCCAACAGGTCCCAGACGTGCTCAATGAGATTGAGATCCAGGCTCTTCGCTGGCCATGGCAGAACACTGACATTCCTGTCTTGCAGGATATCACGCACAGAACGAGCAGTATGGCTGGTGAACGAGCAGTATGGCTGGTGGCATTGTCATGCTGGAGGGTCATGTCAGGATGAGCCTGCAGGAAGGGTACCACATGAGGGAGGAGGATGTCTTCCCTGTAATGCACAGCGTTGAGATTGCCTGCAATGACAACAAGCTCAGTCTGATGATGCTGTGACACACCGCCCCAGACCATGACTAACCCTCCACCTCCAAATCGATCCCGCTCCAGAGTACAGGCCTCGGTGTAATGCTCATTCCTTCGACGATAAACGCGAATCCGACCATCACCCCTGGTGAGACAAAACTGCGACTCGTCAGTGAAGAGCACTTTTTGCCAGTCCTGTCTGGTCAGGCGACAGTGGGTTTGTGCCCATAGGCGACGTTGTTGCCGGTGATGTCTGGTGAGGACCTGCCTTACAACAGGCCTTCAAGCCCTCAGTCCAGCCTCTCTCAGCCTATTACGGACAGTCTGAGCACTGATGGAGGGTTGTGCGTTCCTGGTGTAACTCGGGCAGTTGTTGTTGCCATCCTGTACCTGTCCCGCAGGTGTGATGTTTTGATGTACCGATCCTGTGCAGGTGTTGTTACACATGGTCTGCCACTGCGAGGACGATCAGCTGTCCTTTCCTGTCTCCCTGTAGCGCTGTCTTAGGCGTCTCACAGTACGGACATTGCAATGAATTGCCCTGGCCACATCTGCAGTCCTCATGCCTCCTTGCAGCATGCCTAAGGCACATTCACGCAGATGAGCAGGCACCCTGGGCATCTTTCTTTTGGTGTTTTTGAGAGTCAGTAGAAAGGTCTCTTTAGTGTCCTAAGTTTTCATAACTGTGACCTTAATTTCCTACCGTCTGTAAGCTGTTAGTGTCTTAACGACCGTTCCACAAGTGCATGTTCATTAATTGTTTATGGTTCCTTGAACAAGCATTTGAAACAGTGTTTAAACCCTTTACAATGATGATCTTTGAAGTTATTTGGATTTTAACTAATTATCTTTGAAAGACAAGGTCCTGAAAAAGGAGACGTTTCTTTTCTTGCTGAGTTTACGTATATATGTAAATGTACAGTTGAAGTCGGAACTTTACATACACCTTAGCCAAATACATTTAAACATTTAAACTCAGTTTTTCACAATTCCTGACATTTAATCCTTGTAAAAATTCCAAGTCTTAGGTCAGTTAGGATCACCACTTCATTTTAAGAATGTGAAATGTCAGAACAATAGGAGAGTGAATGATTTATTTCAGCTTTTATTTCTTTCATCACTTTCCCAGTGGGTCAGAAGTTTACATGCACTCAATTAGTATTTGGTAGCATTGCCTTTAAATTGTTTAACTTGGGTCAAATGTTTTGGGTAGCCTTCCACACTAAGTTGGGTGAATTTTGGTCAGGGTGTAGGCCTCCCTGCTCCGACACACTTTTTCAGTTCTCCCCACAAATTTTCTATGGGATTGAGGTCAGGACTTTGATGGCCACTCTAAGATCTCTCAAGATCACTCTTGATTTTGTTGTCCTTCAGCCATTTTGCTACAACTTTGGAAGTATGCTTGGGGTCATTGTCCATTTGGAAGAACCATTTGCGACCAAGCTTTCACTTCCTGACGGATGTCTTGAGATGTTGCTTTAATATATTCACATCATTTTCCTGCTCATGATGCCATCTATTTTGTGAAGTGCACCAGTCCCTACTGCAGCAAAGCACCCCCACAACATGATGCTGCCCTCCCGGCTTCACAGTTGGGATGGTGTTCTTCGACTTGCAAGCCTCCCCCTTTTTCCTCCAAACATAACGATGGTCATTATGGCCAAACAGTTATATTTTTGTTTCATCAGACAAGAGGACATTTCTCCAAAAAGTATGATCTTTGTCCCCATGTGCAGTTGCAAACCATAGTCTGGCTTTTTTATGATGGTTTTGGACCTTGCTTCTTTCTTGCTGAGTGGCCTTTCAGGTTATGTCGATATAGGACTCGTTTTGCTGTGGATATAGATACCTTTGTACCCGTTTCCTCCAGCATCTTCACAAGGTCCTTTGCTGTTGTTCTGGGATTGAATTGCACTTTCGCACCAAAGTACGTTCATCTCTTAAGAGACAGAAAGCATCTCCTTCCGGAGAGGTATGAGGTTGTCCCATGGTGTTTATACTTGCATACTATAGTTTGTCAGATGAACGTGGTACCTTCAGGCATTTGGAAATTGCTCCCAAGGATGAACCAGACTTGTGGAGGTCTACAATTGTTTTTCCGAGGTCTTGGCTGATTTCTTTTCATTTTCCCATGATGTTAAGCAAAGAGGCACTGAGTTTGAGGGTAGGCCTTGAAATACATCCACACCTCCAATTGACTCAAATGATTAGCTTATTAGTCAATTAGCTTATCAGAAGCTTCTAACATAACATAACCATGACATCATTTTCTGGAATTGTCCAAGCTGTTTAAAGGCACAGTCAACATAGTGTATGTAAACTTCTGACCCACTGGAATTGTGATGTGACTTATAAGTGAAAATCTTTATTTAAACAATTGTTGGAAAAATGACTTGTGTCAAGCACAAAGTAGATGTCCTAACCAACTTGCCAAAACAATAGTTTGTTTACAAGAAATTTGTGGAGTGGTTGAAAAACAAGTTAATGACTCCAACCTAAGTGTATATATAATATAAATATCACACACACACAATGCCTTCAGCTATTTGACCAAGAAGGAGAGTAATGAGTGCTGCATCAGATGCCTGGCCTCCACAATCACCCGACCTCAATTGAGATGGTTTGGGATGAGTTGGACAGCAGAGAAGGAAAAGCAGTCAACAAGTGCTCAGCGTGTGGGATCTCTTTCAAGATTGTTGGAAAAGCATTCCAGGTGAAGCTGGCTGAGAGAATGCCAAGAGCGTGCAAAGCTGTCAAGGTAAAGGGTGGTTATTTGAAAAATCTCAATTTGTTTAACACTTTTTTGGTTACTACATGATTCCATATGTGTTATTTCATAGTTGAGGTCTTTAGTATTATTCACAGATGTAGACAATAGTCCAAATAAAGGAAAACCCTGGAATGAGTAGGTGTGTCCAAACTCGACTGGTGCTGTGTGTGATATATATATATATATATATTTAAATTAAAATCACAGGCGGGCCACCTATTGGAGAACCCTGTTCTGAAGGGTAATGACATGATGAAGTGTCTCACGCACAACCTCTCTCTTTCACTCACTCACCATTCGCCCATCTTCTCCCTCTCCTACCCATCAATTTCTCTCTGGCCAATCCCACATGGAATGAGTCTTTAAGCAACAGCATAGTAGATATTGTAGTGAATGAGTCGTTCTGGATAGGAGCGTCTGCTAAATTATGAAAATGTCAAATGTAATATAAGGGAATAACATGTGTCCTCACTGTGTCCAAAAAATAGCTTCCTAATTTTCATTCTCTGGTCCCTTGAATCATGCCAATAAACTCATGCCCCCTTGACAAATGAGTGGAGCTCCTCTGGCCTGCTCGAAGGTATCTGTAGTGGGGGGTTAACTTAATAATGCAGCATCATGGTCTCTATATTACAGAAAGTCTCTACAGTAATGCAGTGGTTTTACAGAGCTCTAGAGTAGCTTTGGGCTGCAGGCTCTACAGTAATACAGTGGTTTTACAGAGCTCTAGTGTAGGCTTTGGGTTGCAGGCTCTACAGTAATACAGTGGTTTTACAGAGCTCTAGTGTAGGCTTTGGGCTGCAGGCTCTACAGTAATATAGTGGTTTTACAGAGCTCTAGTGTAGGCTTTGGGCTGCAGGCTCTACAGTAATACAGTGGTTTTACAGAGCTCTAGTGTAGGCTTTGGGTTGCAGGCTCTACAGTAATACAGTGGTTTTACAGAGCTCTAGAGTAGGCTTTGGGCTGCAGGCTCTACAGTAATACAGTGGTTTTACAGAGCTCTGGAGTAGGCTTTGGGCTGCAGGCTCTACAGTAATACAGTGGTTTTACAGAGCTCTGGAGTAGGCTTTGGGCTGCAGGCTCTACAGTAATACAGTGGTTTTACAGAGCTCTGGAGTAGGCTTTGGGCTGCAGGCTCTACATAAAAATAAAGGTTTCTGAAGAGGTTTTATTTTTTTAATCTCAAGAGAAAAAGCAACCAAGCAAGAAATACCGGTAGGAAAGTAAGAAAGAACGGGAAAGAAAGAAGATTCTCTCTGCAATGGCCGCCTGGCTCACTGCAGCCATCGCAAAATGGAGACGCAGAGAGAGAGCGAGGGAGAGTGAAATGGAGGAGAGAACGAGCGCACAAAGGGAGATCAGCGGGAGCAGAGGAGGAGAGAGGGGAGGAGGGCTGGGGGAGCAAGAGACTCATTAGTTTGTCTCATCTTTCTGCCTCTCTCGCTCTCACCTTGACCCACATTCACTGTCTGTTGCTATACACACACACACATATTTCTCCAGCTGAGGTTATTATACCCTAATGACATAAAAGGCTCCAGAACGTTATCATTTCACTACAGAGAACCCATTACTGTGACTAGCAGACTCCGTGTGTGTGTGTGTGTGAGAGAGATAAAGACTGGGTTCAAGAGCACTGCATATCCAGGGCTCTCTGCAGCCTGGTCATGAAGTCAGCCTATGAAGTCAGATGTTTGTTTGGCCAAAGGGGTTTGGTTTACCTTGAGATGCTACTGGGGGAAAGTGACATTTCCAGGTTGTCAATATGCTAGTGTGACTGTCCAGACATAGAACCTAGGGCCCTGACTTCTCTTCAACTCAAGACTGCATTACCTCATTGAGCTAAAGCCTAAACATCCTAACATTAGTCTTCAGGTCCCTGACAGGCAATGTTCATCATCCATGCGGGTAGTTTACCAGACCACTGCTGATACAATGGTAATGGAGTAATCTGGTAATCTGGGGGTTAGAAGGGGTAGTTTAATCTACCGTGCTACAGGGAAAGCCTTAATCCCACACGAGACTATGAGGGCAGATGACGTGAACAACACACACACACCCTTAATCTGAGTGTGAGTTGGCTTTCTCCGCCAGAAAATCTCAGGGGCATGATATAGGCTAGGCAGACAATGATGTAAAATATGTTTGTTAGTGTGTGTGTGTGTGTGTAACTGTACTTTATTGATCCCCTGAGGGTAGGCCCACATTAAATGTGTCACCAGCAGTAGTAGTATTGGAGAATAATGTGCTAGAAAAACAAAATCAGCCAAGCATCGACAGGAGGAATATTAGCAGTATCATGTTAGCGTTAGATGCAATGCTACCGTGCTGAAACATACTTGACTGTGTGCTTTCAATGCCTTTAGATACATATATTTAATGTTACACTAGTATAGCCAACTGGGTGTTGAAACAAGTGGCCAACAAGTACACCAGTCTGCTAGGTCTCAGGGAATGATGTTAATCAACCAAGCGCAGCGCTGGACAGGAAGGCTTCAGAGCATTTTCAGCCCCACATTCTCTCTCTCCATCTGATGCTACAGGTCAACTAGCCAACCCGCTAAACATCCGCTAGCCAACCCGCTAAACATCCGCTAGCCAACCCGCTAAACACCCGCTAGCCAACCCGCTAAACACCCGCTAGCCTACCCGCTAAACACCCGCTAGCCAACCCGCTAAACACCCGCTAGCCAACCCGCTAAACACCCGCTAGCTGATTACACCACAAACTGCTACCTAAACTAGGCCTGCACCACAGCCAACTACACAACAACCAGCTAGCTAACTACACCACAGCTTACTATGCGACACAACCAGATAGCTAACTAATAGCATCAGATTTGTCTAGTGCCAATTAAAGCCAAAGTTGTTATTTCACTGTGAGTGGTCCTGACAGCTTCCCTGTATACATACCATTTGCTTTAGATAGCTTCAAGATGTCCTCATTCTAAAGAGTCGTAGGGCCTATTCTTTCAGCGAACACACTTGATATTGGTCATTCCCTAAAACTGAAATAATACTTTCTTCACAGACACACCTAAATCTGGATTCAGCTTGGATTGAATAACCATGTCTAAGCTGATTCTGCCAAAGTCAAGGAAAACACCCTGGAGCTGTATAATGGCAACATGTTACAGTATAATTTATGGTGTAATTGGCCTGATCATAAAATACTAATTCAGTTACAAATCAAAGCTGGTTCATTTGCACAACTCAACTAGCTATTACAAATGAATAACTTACTACAAATACACTAGTCATTACACAGGCCCACACCCCCAAAGTTTTTATTTATAAAAATATGTATATAATAATTTAGGATTTTAGCTTTGGGTGAAAAAAAGACTAAAATCACAAGGAAATCAGTTAAAATTAGTTTAATTTAGAAAATCTGTTCCCAGATTTGAATTCTGTGTTGTTGTTTTTGTCGCAGTGCTTTGCTTTATCATGGCCAGGTCGCAGTTGTTAATAAGAACTTGTTCTCAACTGACCACCTGGTTAAATAAAGGTGAAAAACATTTTTTTAAAGTATTCCCACAAATAACAAAAAGAGACATGTCTCGTGTCTCAATGTAATCAAGATACGAAATTACTGTTATTTTAAAATACAACCACTTTTGGGGCATAGTTGTGGTCAATTTGCAGTGTTTAAATGATTATAATTATGTTCCAGTCCCTCGACCATCCTCTGACAAAAACCGGTCTGTGGATGAATCTAGTTGCCAACCCCTGTTTTAATGTAGACTCTGCATGACCTACTGCTGCAGAACAGTCTGGTCTGGATTACTGGACTGGGCCCACGGCAGGATGACCGGATATCATTGTTTTCAATGAGAGAGCGACGGTAACTTCCTGTTCCTTACAGAACAGCCACTCCAGTGTTTCCCTGCCTTTGAATAGGTAGGGAGGGCTCCCCACCTAGCCCTTCCCCTGGTCTAAACAAATTAAATGTTTTGCTCAAGGTCCTACATGTGGCCTAGCCAAATGCCATGATTACACCTGGCACTACCTCTAACGGTCAAACTACTGGAGACCATCCAGTTTCTATGGGTGGTGCAGACAAGGACACATTCTACAACAAACTCGAGTTTATGCAAATTAGCAGCTAGTATTTGCAGTAGTAAAGGAATAAAAAATATGAAAAACTATTTAATGCTGTTTGAAGAGGTAACATTGCCTCTTAATCCATGACTAGAGTCTCCAGTTAACTTGTGTAAAGCAGCAGCTTGCTAGTGTCTCATGATTGGTTCACGTTCAGTGAAAACATGATTAGCCTAGAAACGGAGACTATTTTCAGATGTTTTTGGATTGTTAAACTATTAGGAAAGCTATTTCAGGGAATATGTACTCCATGTTCCTCAAAAACCATGATTTTGTCCCCCTATATTACACTACATTTGAGTAATTTAGCACCAGTCTGATCCACATAACCAGGGCTTGACATCAACCTTTTTTTAGCTGAAAATATGACACAATCTGTGCATTCAACTAGAGTACGTAAAACGATATCATGAGCCGAATCAGTGCTGGTGAAAGTGAGGGCAATACAAGTCCAACAGATAAGGGAGGCAAGGTGCTTTCTGAAGAGATAGACCCTCAGACTGTTGCAGATGGGCAGCATCTGTGCTGTAGAATTATTACTAAAATGTTAGGTTTGTAGACTTGTATCCCAGCCCCCGACTCCACGAAGTCAATAACTAGGCTGCTCAGAGAAGTACTGTATACCCCATTGCATTGAAACGTTTCCCATTTCAAGTTGATTTGCCATATGTAATAGGTTAGTCATACACTGGAAATCTTACCAAGTCACACTACTCAACCAAGAACTGTGTCAACAACAGCCCTGCCAAGTGAAGATCATATCCTGGCCTGCAGTTTGTGGTGTTTTATGGCTGTGTACTAAATATTGCCAGTCTATGTTGTATGTTCTACGCAAAAGGAGACGAGGAACATTACAATACAACTTTATTGTCCCACATTGTATCTCTAGCACCAGTTTACAGTCAGTGTAGTTAGTTGGTCGTTGCAGGATGCATAGCCAACAGTAGACTGCTAGTTCAGTCTGCTGGTGGAAAGTCACATGGCTCCGCTTGTTGCATAACCACTTTGTTGACAATCAGTGAATGGTCACTAGGACACAAGCTGGCTGTATAGCCTTTTACCGTAAACATCAGACTCTATACAAAGAGCAGTGAAGCTGTGTGTAACACCATCTTCAAACAGTTAGGCTTAAAGTAGCCAGCTAGCTAATTTGGCCAAATATTCTCCAACTCCATATTTCCTAGTTCCTTAATAAAGAAAGATGTATGTGGATTTGAAATAGAATAGGTGAACAGATATCCTCATTAATCCTCATTAACCCATAGCTGAATTCTGCCAGAAGAATGGATCCCTGGGAGAGAGGTCTGGAGTAGGAAGCATGGAGACCAACAGCGTTGGACTGTAACCAGGGTTGGATTTGGAACCCATCCCCCTCACACACTTCCCCGCTAAATTTCGTTTAGCAGAGAAAGGGGCGGAGTGGGTTAGCAAACTAGCTAGCTGCACTTTACAAAACATAATCTACTAGTCAAAATATTGCAATTTGTCAAGAATCCCAACGTTGAACTTCGATACAATAAGTAACATGTCAAAACAATGGGTGGGAAAACAGGAAACAATGTTGCTAAGGTTACTGGTGAAATTTCTGCAGAATCTCTACGAATGGCGTGATAGATTGGCAAGGATGGATGTCAAATAGCACTGGTGACAGCAACCTGACTAACACTGACGTTACATTGCTCCCAAATACATCATCCGAAACCCCGACACATATGCAATGAATTAGGGTTAGCTAGCAACAATAGCAATGTGTGGCTAGGTCGCGCAGGCGGCACTTTAACGTTGCAATAAGAGAGTCTGCATACAACACTGTGTTGACGCTTTGAATCTGTCCGTCTATCAAGAGCAATAAAAACACGTCACACACATTGTCTTAGTAACGGGAAAACTAAGGGCGAGTGGTGAAAAGTGATTCTGGCAAAACACAGCGGTCAAGTCTCTCGTGCGTCCCTGTAATCTGACATGTAGAGACATTCCCGCTAATGGCCCTCGACCATGTAGCTAGCTAGCCGAACAGAGGGAAGAGAGAGAACACATCCAGTTCTCTCTCCGCTAGCTTGCGGAGCAGCACCCATCCCCCTCCTCTCTCCCCATCCCTCTCTCGCTCTCTGAATCCACCATCTTGATTCTGAGACCCGTCTCCCCTTTCGCACAAGCCAAAAACACAACCAAAATACCAAACAAACTCACCTTTACCGGCCATTGACCAATCGATTACAGTCTTCCGAAATAAAATAATCGATATATCTGATAAAAGTGTGTAGATTTTAATATTGTAAATATGTCGTGAGAAGCGGGAACCGCGCCTTGGAGCAGAAAGGAACAATCCTAAACTGCCATCTGGTGGAGCCTTCCTCGCTGTAATGCTGTTCTGGTGGCGCAGCCTCTCACTGCAACCTTACTGCCTCCTGGCGGACACAGACGAGATTACAGCAACGGATGCGCGCCGCGGGGGCGAGGAGAGGGGAGGCACTGCAGGACCCCGCGAAAAGAGGGAAACAGTGGGGGGCGCGCTCAGAGCCACGGGCACGCGTAGAAGGGGAGGGCGAGTTTAGCTGGCAGTGTTTTGGTCTGTGGTTTGATGGTGAATAGGCCTTAACAGAGGACACATGTAGGAAGCTATAACATCAAGATTACCCCTCAAAACACAATTTACCAGGCTACAATACACACGTCACAGTGTTAGTGCAGTATCTTGCCTGAGACCTGAAGACTCATGTTAGCTCCAAGTTGTAATGCCTAGGCATTAGCTCAATGGGCTAAGATGGTCTTGAAGTGCAAAGATGATCTGGGTTCAGTATCTGGTCTGTTAAAAATCTCTCTCTGGTTTTATTTAGCTTGTCTACATTAGTTGGTCCTGTTGAGGTGAGACTATCTCATTATCTGTGACATACAGAGCCTTCAGAAAGTGTTCACACCCCTTGACTTTCTCCACATTTTGTTGTGTTACAGACAGAATTTAAAATGGATTAAATGTAGATGTTTTTGTCACTGGCCTCCACACAATTAAGTGGAATTGTGTTATTCGAAATGTTACGGGGGAAAAAAAAGCTGAAATGTTTTGAGTCAATAAGTGTTCAAGTCTAAATATGTTCAGGAGTAAACATGTACTTAACAAGTCACATAGTATGTTGCTTGGACTCTGTGATCAATAATAGTGTTTAACATGATTTTTGATAGACTACCTCATCTCTGTACCCCACCACAGGGGGTTGGTGGCACCTTAATTGGGGAGGAAGGGCTCGTTGTAATGGCTGGAGCAGAATGAGTGAAATATCAAATACATCAAACACATGTTTTCCAAGTGACCTTGGAAAAGAACAAGAAGAGCACATATTGGTAGATGGGTAAAAATAAAAAAAACAGACACGAAATATCCCTTTGAGCATGGTGAAGTTATTCATTATTGTTTTTTTAAATTTAACCTTTATTTAACTAGGCAAGTCATTTAAGAACAAATTCTTATTTACAATAACGGCCTACCAAAAGGCCTCCTGTGGGGACAGGCTGGGATTAAAAATACAAAAACAAATTGAATATAAGTATAGGATAAAACACACATCACGACGAGAGACGACACAACACTACATAAAGAGAGACCTAAGACAACAACATAGCAAGGCAGCAACACATGACAACACAGTAGCAACACAAAACATGGTACAAACATTATTGGGCACAGACAACAGCACAAAGGGCAAGGTAGAGCCAACAATAATACATCACGCAAAGCAGCCACAACTGTCGTTAAGATTGTCAATGATTGAGTCTTTGAATGAAGAGATTGAGATAAAACTGTCCAGTTTGACTGTTTGTTGCAGCTTATTCCAGTCGCTAGCTGCAGCGAACTGAAAAGAGGAGCGACCCAGGGATGTGTGTGCTTTGGGGACCTTTAACAGAATGTGACTGGCAGAACGGGTGTTGTATGTGGAGGATGAGGGCTGCAGTAGATATCTCAGATAGGGGGGAGTGAGGCCTAAGAGGGTTTTATAAATAAGCATCAATCAAATTTCAATCACATTTATTTATGAAGCCCTTTTTACATCAGCTGATGTCATAAAGTGCTGTACAGAAACCCAGCCTACAACCCCAAATAACAAGCAATGCAGGTGTAGAAGCATGGTGGCTAAGAAAAACTCCCTAGGAACCAGGCTATGAGGGGTGGCCAGTCCTCTTCTGGTTGTGCCGGGTGGAGATTATAACAGAACATGGCCAAGATGTTTAAATGTTCATAAATGACCAGAAGGGTCAAATAATAATAATCACAGTGGTTATAGAGGGTGCAACAGGTCAGCACCTCAGGAGTAAATGTCAGTTGGCTTTTCATAGCCGATCATTCAGAGTATCTCTACACCTCCTGCTGTCTCTAGAGAGTTGAAAACAGCAGGTCCGGGACAAGGCAGCAAGTCTGGTGAACAGGTAAGGGTTCCATAGCCGCAGGCAGAACAGTCGAAACTGGAGCAGCAGCACAACCAGGTGGACTGGGGACAGCAAGGAGACATCAGGCCAGGTAGTCCCGAGGCATGGTCCTTTGGCTCAGGTCCTCCTCCGAGAGAGAGAAAAATAGAGAGAAAAAGAGAGAGAGAGATAGAGAGAGAAAAAAAAAGGCAGAGAGAGAATTAGAGAGTGCATACTTAAATTCACACAGGACACCGGATAAGACAGGAGAAATACTCCAGATATAACAGACTGACCATAGCCCCCCCGACACATAAACTATTGCAGCATAAGTTCTGGAGGCTGA
>NC_056442.1:4099838-4187338 GCF_018296145.1 Oncorhynchus tshawytscha | reverse complement strand
TACAGGATCGGTACATCAAAACATCACACCTGCGGGACAAGTACAGGATGGCAACAACAACTGCCCGAGTTACACCAGGAACGCACAATACCTCCATCAGTGCTCAGACTGTCCGTAATAGGCTGAGAGAGGCTGGACTGAGGGCTTGAAGGCCTGTTGTAAGGCAGGTCCTCACCAGAAACAACATCGCCTATGGGCACAAACCCACCGTCGCCTGACCAGACAGGACTGGCAAAAAGTGTTTTTCACTGATGAGTCGCGGTTTTATCTCACCAGGGGTGATGGTCGGATTCACGTTTATCGTCGAAGGAATGAGCGTTACACCGAGGCCTGTACTCTGGAGCGGGATCGATTTGGAGGTGGAGGGTTAGTCATGGTCTGGGGCGGTGTGTCACATCATCATCGGACTGAGCTTGATGTCATTGCAGGCAATCTCAACACTGTGCATTACAGGGAAGACATCCTCCTCCCTCATGTGGTACCCTTCCTGCAGGCTCATCCTGACATGATCCTCCAGCATGACAATGCCACCAGCCATACTGCTCATTCTGTGCATGATTTCCTGCAAGACAGGAATGTCAGTGTTCTGCCATGGCCAGCGAAGAGCTCGGATCTCAATCCCATTGAGCAGGTCTTGGGACCTGTTGGATCGGAGGGTGAGGGCTAGGGCCATTCCCCCCAGAAATGTCTGAGAACTTGCAGGTGCCTTGGTGGAGGAGTGGGGTAACATCTCACAGCAAGAACTGGAAAATCTGGTGCAGTCCATGAGGAGGAGATGCACTGCAGTACTTAATGCAGCTGGTGGCCACACCAGATACTGACTGTTACTTTTGATTTTGACCCCCCCTTTGTTCAGGGACACATTATTCCATTTATGTTAGTCACATGTCTGTGGAACTTGTTCAGTTTATGTCTCAGTTGTTGAATCTTGTTATGTTCATACAAATATTTACACGTTAAGTTTGCTGAAAATTAACGCAGTTGACAGTGAGAGGACTTTTCTTTTTTTGCTGAGTTTAGATGAGAGAGATGAGAAATAGATGAGATGAGTTTAGATGAGAGAGATGAGAAATAGATGAGATGAGTTTAGATGAGAGAGATGAGAAATAGATGAGATGAGTTTAGATGAGAGAGATGAGAAATAGATGAGATGAGTTTAGATGAGAGAGATGAGAAATAGATGAGATGAGTTTAGATGAGATGAGAAATAAATAGAAAGAAAGAAAAAAAACAGACAGACAGACAGACAGGTACTACTGGACAACCTGGGGCTCAGGTCAAAGGTACTTCACTACATTTATTATTTGACCTTTATTTAACCAGGCAAGTCAGTTAAGAACAAATTCTTATTTTCAATGACGGCCTAGGAACAGTGGGTTAACTGCCTGTTCAGGGGCAGAACGACAGATTTGTACCTTGTCAGCTCGGGGGTTTGAACTCGCAACCTTCCGGTTACTAGTCCAACCACTAGGCTACCCTCCCGCCCCACATAGGGAGCGTGTTGTCATTTCATTGGCTTTGGATAAACAAGTGTGAAGTGTTTGAAGCTCTCCATTCCTCCCTCTTCTCTATAATTCATTCTCTCTGCTCTTCATCCTCAGTCTAAGAAAAATGCACAACTTCTCACAGAGAAAACTACTAAAGCATCTCTGTCATTTTCATCTCTCTCTCAATTTAAGGGCTTTGTTGGTATGGGAAACATATGTTTACATTGCCAAAGCAAGTGACATAGATAATAAATAACATGTAAATAAACAATAAACATGAACAGTAAACTTTACACTCACAACATTTCCAAAAGAATAAAGACACTTTAAATGTCATACTTTGTCTATATAAAGTGTTGTAACGATGTGCAAATAGTTCAAGCACAAAATGGAAAATAAATAAACATAAATATGGGTTGTATTTACAATGATGCTTCTTCTTCACTCGTTGACCTTTTCTTGTGTCAACAGGTCACAGATCTTGCTGCTGTGATGGCACACTGTGGTATTTCCCCCAAATTATATGGGAGTTGATCAAAACCGGGTTTGTTTTCAAATTCTTTGTGGATCTGTGTAATCTGGGGGAAATATGTGTCTCTAATATGGTCATACATTGGGCAGGAGGTTAGGAAGTGCAGCTCAGTTTCCACCTCATTTTGTGGGCAGGAGTGTGCACATAGTCTGTCTTCTCTTGAGAGCCAGGTCTTCCTTCGGTGGCCTTTCTCAATAGCAAGGCTATGCTCGCTGAGTCTGTTCATAGTCAAAGCTTTCCTTAAGTTTGGGTCAGTCACAGTGGTCAGGTATTCTGCCACTGTGTGCTCTCTGTTTAGGGCCAAATAGCATTCTAGTTTGCTCTGTTTTTTTTTGTAGATTCTTTGCAATGTGTCAAGTAATTATCTTTTTGTTTTCTCATGATTTGGTTGTGTCTAATTGTGTTGCTGTCCTGGGGCTCTGTGGGGTGTGTTTGTGAACAGAGCCCCAGGACCAGCTTGCTTAGGGGACTCCAGGTTCATTTCTCTTCAGGGGAGGGCTTTGTTGTTATTATTTGTATTTCACCTTTATTTAACCAGGTAGGCCAGTTGACAACAAGTTCTCATTTACAACTGTGACCTGGCCAATATAAAGCAAAGCAGTGCGACACAAACAACAACACAGAGTTACACATGGAATAAACAAGCGTACAGTCAATAATACAGTAGAAAAAAATAACATTTATATACAGTGTGTGCAAATGGCGTGAGGAGGTAAGGCAATACATAGACCACAGAATAGGTTTTGGAATCACTTCCTTTTAGGTGGTTGTAGAATTTAACGGCCCTTTTCTGGATTTTGCATTATTTGGTGTTTTACGTTGTACGAGGTGGATATTTTTGCAGAATTCGGCATCCTATTTAGTGAATTCTTGGTTGGTGAGCGGGCCCCAGACCTCACAACCATAAAGGGCAATGGGTTCTATAACTGCTTGTAGTATTTTTAGCCAGATCCTGTGGTATGTCAAATTGTATGTTCCTTTTGATGGCATAGAAGGCACTTCTCTCTCTCTCTCTCTCTCTCTCTCTCTCTCTCTCTCTCTCTCTCTCTCTCTCTCTCTCTCTCTCTCTCCCTCTCTCTCTCTCTCTCTCTGTTGGTAAACCTCTCCATAATATAGTTATTGAATAGTCCCATAAAATGCTTATAGCGCTCTCCTCTTCACAGTTGCCATAGAAACAGAACATATTTCCTTCCAAGAAGCAACCTAACACACACTGTCTGTTTTGCGGACGGACGGACAGACAGACAGGAAGGCAGACAGGCAGACAGGCAGACAGACAGATTATAGTACGGCTGTTGGACTGAATAGAGCCATAGCACCCCTCTCCTCCAACCCAGAGCCCTTCCCTGGCGAGCCTTCCTGTCTGTCTGCCTGTCTGCCTGCCTGCCTGCCTGCCTGTCTGTCTGTCTGTCTGTCTGTCTGTCTGTCTGTCTGTCTGTCTGTCTGTCTGTCTGTCTGTCTGTCTGTCTGTCTGTCTGTCTGTCTGTCTGTCTGTCTGTCTGGCTGGCTGTCTGTCTGTCTGTCTGTCTGTCTGTCTGTCTGTCTGGCTGTCTGTCTGCCTGTCTGTCTGTCTGCCTGTCTGTCTGTCTGTCTGCCTGCCTGCCTGTCTGTCTGTCTGCCTGTCTGTCTGTCTGTCTGCCTGTCTGTCTGCCTGTCTGTCTGTCTGCTTAACTGACAGACAGGAAGATAATACGCTACTCATTACTGTAGAGAAAGCGCTGTGTTAGTGGGTTACCCATATGGCAGGTCTGGTCTCACTAATAGACTGCTTCCTGTCTAAGTGTCTGTCTGTCAACCAGCCTCAGGGACAAACTATAGACTGCATGCAGCTAAAGAAAGAGGTAATTACTGGTATGGGGTACAAGCCATGACACAAACACATGCTTGCATGCACACAGGCACGCACACATACACACATATAATGACAACCCAGGAGAGAGAAAGTCAGAGAGAGAGAGAGAGAGAGAGAGAGAGAGAGAGAGAGAGAGAGCGAGAAAGAGAGACTATCATCATTCCCTACAGCAGAGGAGCGTTGAGAAGGTGATGAAATATAGATGTGGGATAGAGAAGGACCATTAGTTCCCCGCTGGGACCAGATCTGTCTCTGTGTGTGTGCGTGAGTTTGTGCGTGTGTGTTTGTGCGTGCGTGCGTGCATACATAAACGCGCACACACAAACGTGACTGACAGTGGTCAGTGTTTATGATGATGATTTTTTTGTCGCTATGCATGCTTAAGCATAATGACATCGTTCCCTCTTCTCTCACTCTCTCTCTCCACGGTCGGGCAAGCTGAGAAGCGCAGCTGCTGTGTGTGTGAGTGAGGGAGGACGGGTGAGGGATCGGGAGACAGAAAAGGAGGAAGGATTTTTATCACCGACACTCTCTACCCCTGTGGTCGACAACAGTGCTCTGCCGGCGGTTGGAGGAGCCAGATAGACCCGTTGGGCGACTGGTAACCTTGGAGGCACGCCAAACCACCCATGAGGAGGGAAGCGGGTGGAAGGATGCCTCTTTCCCTGATCTGACAGAATACATTTGTTCGGTGAATGAGCGGAGTGCACCGAATTGACGCAATACAGTAGGTGAGTTTCTGGTAGTAGTTACACATATCAGTTGATTTAGTAATCAATCTACGCGAGAGCAGGGAATAATGACGGTGGAATAGTCGGCTAACTGACACGGTATCGACCATACCGCGGTGGGGTTATTTTCTGTTTATTTTGTGGTTTCTATAATTGTGGTGATTATTTGTCCTGCCGCGTACAGCAGCATTACTTCCTGTGCGCGGGTACGCGCCTCGTTCCAATCATAAATCCAGCACGGACCGTGTGTGTGTAACCTTGACAAGACACACACTCATCCTCTCTCTCGCCCAGTGACAAGATGACACGTGCACGCAACCCACCACACAGACTCGTGGCATCTTTTTAGTCAGCATCCAGCCAGCCAGACAGCATTCTGTCCTTATTAGAACAGTCAGTGATTGAGTCACCATGAGTAACCATACCTGAGACCTGAAAACCTGCTGAAGCTCTTTCTATACACAGCTCAATGGGTAACACAGTCCTGGGGGCCACACTCAGATGACCTGCACCCAAACCCTGTCTGTCTCATAAAACAGGCTGTAGATTTACTTAGCTGTGTGTCTACTGTCTGTGTATATTGTAGGTGTGTCTGTCTACTGTCTGTGTATATTGTAGGTGTGTGTCTACTGTCTGTGTATATTGTAGAAGGTGTGTGTCTACTGTCTGTGTATACTGTAGGTGTGTGTCTACTGTGTGACTACTGTCTGTGTATATTGTAGGTGTGTGACTACTGTCTGTGTATATTGTAGGTGTGTGTGTGTCTACTGTCTGTGTATACTGTAGGTGTGTGTCTACTGTCTGTGTATATTGTAGGTGTGTGACTACTGTCTGTGTATATTGTAGGTGTGTGTGTGTGTCTACTGTCTGTGTATACTGTAGGTGTGTGTCTACTGTCTGTGTATATTGTAGGTGTGTGTGTCTACTGTCTGTGTATATTGTAGAAGGTGTGTGACTGTCTGTGTATATTTTAGGTGTGTGTCTACTGTCTGTGTATATTGTAGGTGTGTGTGTCTACTGTCTGTGTATATTGTAGGTGTGTGTGTCTACTGTCTGTGTATATTGTAGGTGTGTGTGTGTGTCAACTGTCTGTGTATATTGTAGGTGTGTGTGTCTACTGTCTGTGTATATTGTAGAAGGTGTGTGTGTGTCTACTGTCTGTGTATATTGTAGAAGGTGTGTGTGTCTACTGTCTGTGTATATTGTAGAAGGTGTGTGTGTCTACTGTCTGTGTATATTGTAGAAGGTGTGTGTGTGTGTCTACTGTCTGTGTATATTGTAGGTGTGTGACTACTGTCTGTGTATATTGTAGGTGTGTGTGTCTACTGTCTGTGTATATTGTAGGTGTGTGTGTGTGTCAACTGTCTGTGTATATTGTAGGTGTGTGTGTGTCTACTGTCTGTGTATATTGTAGGTGTGTGTGTGTCTACTGTCTGTGTATATTGTAGGTGTGTGTGTCTACTGTCTGTGTATATTGTAGGTGTGTGTGTCTACTGTTTGTGTATATTGTAGGTGTGTGTGTCTACTGTTTGTGTATATTGTAGAAGGTGTGTGTGTGTGTCTACTGTCTGTGTATATTGTAGAAGGTGTGTGTGTCTACTGTCTGTGTATATTGTAGAAGGTGTGTGTGTCTACTGTCTGTGTATATTGTAGGTGTGTGTGTCTACTGTTTGTGTATATTGTAGGTGTGTGTGTCTACTGTCTGTGTATATTGTAGAAGGTGTGTGTGTGTCTACTGTCTGTGTATATTGGTGAAGGTGTGTGTGTGTTTACTGTCTGTGTATATTGTAAAAGGTGTTTGTGTCTACTGTCTGTGTATATTGTAGAAGGTGTGTGTGTCTACTGTCTGTGTATATTGTAGAAGGTGTGTGTGTCTACTGTCTGTGTATATTGGTGAAGGTGTGTGTGTGTCTACTATCTATGTATATTGTAGAAGGTGTGTGTGTCTACTGTCTGTGTATATTGGTGAAGGTGTGTGTGTGTCTACTGTCTGTGTATATTGGTGAAGGTGTGTGTGTGTCTACTGTCTGTGTATATTGGTGAAGGTGTGTGTGTGTCTACTGTCTGTGTATATTGGTGAAGGTGTGTGTGTGTCTACTGTCTGTGTATATTGTAGAAGGTGTGTGTGTCTACTGTCTGTGTATATTGTAGAAGGTGTGTGTGTCTACTGTCTGTGTATATTGGTGAAGGTGTGTGTGTGTCTACTGTCTGTGTATATTGGTGAAGGTGTGTGTGTGTCTACTGTCTGTGTATATTGTAGAAGGTGTGTGTGTCTACTGTCTGTGTATATTGTAGAAGGTGTGTGTGTCTACTGTCTGTGTATAATGTAGAAGGTGTGTGTGTGTCTACTGTCTGTGTATATTGTAGAAGGTGTGTGTGTGTCTAATGTCTGTGTATATTGGTGAAGGTGTGTGTGTCTACTGTCTGTGTATATTGTAGAAGGTGTGTGTGTCTACTGTCTGTGTATATTGTAGAAGGTGTGTGTGTCTACTGTCTGTGTATATTGGTGAAGGTGTGTGTGTGTCTACTGTCTGTGTATATTGTAGAAGGTGTGTGTGTCTACTGTCTGTGTATATTGGTGAAGGTGTGTGTGTGTCTACTGTCTGTGTATATTGGTGAAGGTGTGTGTGTGTCTACTGTCTGTGTATATTGTAGAAGGTGTGTGTGTCTACTGTCTGTGTATATTGTAGAAGGTGTGTGTGTCTACTGTCTGTGTATATTGTAGAAGGTGTGTGTATGTCTACTGTCTGTGTATATTGTAGATGGTGTGTGTGTCTACTGTCTGTGTATATTGGTGAAGGTGTGTGTGTGTCTACTGTCTGTGTATATTGGTGAAGGTGTGTGTGTGTCTATTGTCTGTGTATATTGTAGAAGGTGTGTGTGTGTCTACTGTCTGTGTATATTGTAGAAGGTGTGTGTGTGTCTACTGTCTGTGTATATTGGTGAAGGTGTGTGTGTGTTTACTGTCTGTGTATATTGTAGAAGGTGTGTGTGTCTACTGTCTGTGTATATTGTAGAAGGTGTGTGTGTCTACTGTCTGTGTATATTGTAGATGGTGTGTGTGTCTACTGTCTGTGTATATTGTAGAAGGTGTGTGTGTGTCTACTGTCTGTGTATATTGGTGAAGGTGTGTGTCTACTGTCTGTGTATATTGGTGAAGGTGTGTGTGTGTTTACTGTCTGTGTATATTGGTGAAGGTGTGTGTGTCTACTGTCTGTGTATAGTGTAGAAGGTGTGTGTGTGTCTACTGTCTGTGTATATTGTAGAAGGTGTGTGTGTGTCTACTGTCTGTGTATATTGTAGAAGGTGTGTGTGTCTACTGTCTGTGTATATTGGTGAAGGTGTGTGTGTGTCTACTGTCTGTGTATATTGGTGAAGGTGTGTGTGTGTCCATTGTCTGTGTATATTGTAGAAGGTGTGTGTGTGTCTACTGTCTATGTATATTGTAGAAGGTGTGTGTGTGTCTACTGTCTGTGTATATTGGTGAAGGTGTGTGTGTGTGTTTACTGTCTGTGTATATTGTAGAAAGTGTGTGTGTCTACTGTCTGTGTATATTGGTGAAGGATTGTGTGTGTCTACTGTCTGTGTATATTGTAGAAGGTGTGTGTGTCTACTGTCTGTGTATATTGGTGAAGGTGTGTGTGTGTCTACTGTCTGTGTATATTGGTGAAGGTGTGTGTGTGTCTACTGTCTGTGTATATTGTAGAAGGTGTGTGTGTCTACTGTCTGTGTATATTGTAGAAGGTTTGTGTGTCTACTGTCTGTGTATATTGTAGAAGGTGTGTGTGTGTCTACTGTCTGTGTATATTGTAGATGGTGTGTGTTTCTACTGTCTGTGTATATTGGTGAAGGTGTGTGTGTGTCTACTGTCTGTGTATATTGGTGAAGGTGTGTGTGTGTCCATTGTCTGTGTATATTGTAGAAGGTGTGTGTGTGTCTACTGTCTGTGTATATTGTAGAAGGTGTGTGTGTGTCTACTGTCTGTGTATATTGGTGAAGGTGTGTGTGTGTGTTTACTGTCTGTGTATATTGTAGAAGGTGTGTGTGTCTACTGTCTGTGTATATTGTAGAAGTTGTGTGTGTCTACTGTCTGTGTATATTGTAGATGGTGTGTGTGTCTACTGTCTGTGTATATTGTAGAAGGTGTGTGTGTGTCTACTGTCTGTGTATATTGGTGAAGGTGTGTGTCTACTGTCTGTGTATATTGGTGAAGGTGTGTGTGTGTTTACTGTCTGTGTATATTGGTGAAGGTGTGTGTGTCTACTGTCTGTGTATAGTGTAGAAGGTGTGTGTGTGTCTACTGTCTGTGTATATTGTAGAAGGTGTGTGTGTGTCTACTGTCTGTGTATATTGTAGAAGGTGTGTGTGTCTACTGTCTGTGTATATTGGTGAAGGTGTGTGTGTGTCTACTGTCTGTGTATATTGGTGAAGGATTGTGTGTGTCTACTGTCTGTGTATATTGTAGAAGGTGTGTGTGTCTACTGTCTGTGTATATTGGTGAAGGTGTGTGTGTGTCTACTGTCTGTGTATATTGGTAAAGGTGTGTGTGTGTCTACTGTCTGTGTATATTGTAGAAGGTGTGTGTGTCTACTGTCTGTGTATATTGTAGAAGGTTTGTGTGTCTACTGTCTGTGTATATTGTAGAAGGTGTGTGTGTGTGTCTACTGTCTGTGTATATTGTAGATGGTGTGTGTTTCTACTGTCTGTGTATATTGGTGAAGGTGTGTGTGTGTCTACTGTCTGTGTATATTGGTGAAGGTGTGTGTGTGTCCATTGTCTGTGTATATTGTAGAAGGTGTGTGTGTCTACTGTCTGTGTATATTGTAGAAGGTGTGTGTGTGTCTACTGTCTGTGTATATTGGTGAAGGTGTGTGTGTGTGTGTTTACTGTCTGTGTATATTGTAGAAGGTGTGTGTGTCTACTGTCTGTGTATATTGTAGAAGGTGTGTGTGTCTACTGTCTGTGTATATTGTAGATGGTGTGTGTGTCTACTGTCTGTGTATATTGTAGAAGGTGTGTGTGTGTCTACTGTCTGTGTATATTGGTGAAGGTGTGTGTCTACTGTCTGTGTATATTGGTGAAGGTGTGTGTGTGTTTACTGTCTGTGTATATTGGTGAAGGTGTGTGTGTCTACTGTCTGTGTATAGTGTAGAAGGTGTGTGTGTGTCTACTGTCTGTGTATATTGTAGAAGGTGTGTGTGTGTCTACTGTCTGTGTATATTGGAGAAGGTGTGTGTGTCTACTGTCTGTGTATATTGTAGAAGGTGTGTGTGTGTCTACTGTCTGTGTATATTGTAGAAGGTGTGTGTGTGTCTACTGTCTGT
This sequence comes from Oncorhynchus tshawytscha, assembly GCF_018296145.1. NCBI lineage: Eukaryota > Metazoa > Chordata > Actinopteri > Salmoniformes > Salmonidae > Oncorhynchus > Oncorhynchus tshawytscha. The sequence goes on along the minus strand of NC_056442.1, from coordinate 4,177,412 downwards.
GTATATTGGTGAAGGTGTGTGTGTGTCTACTGTCTGTGTATAGTGTAGAAGGTGTGTGTGTGTGTACTGTCTGTTTATATTGTAGAAGGTGTGTGTGTGTCTACTGTCTGTGTATATTGTAGAAGGTGTGTGTGTGTCTACTGTCTGTGTATATTGGTGAAGGTGTGTGTGTGTTTACTGTCTGTGTATATTGTAGAAGGTGTGTGTGTCTACTGTCTGTGTATATTGTAGAAGGTGTGTGTGTCTACTGTCTGTGTATATTGTAGAAGGTGTGTGTGTCTACTGTCTGTGTATATTGTAGATGGTGTGTGTGTCTACTGTCTGTGTATATTGTAGAAGGTGTGTGTGTGTCTACTGTCTGTGTATATTGTAGAAGGTGTGTGTGTCTACTGTCTGTGTATATTGTAGAAGGTGTGCGTGTCTACTGTCTGTGTATATTGTAGTAGGTGTGTGTGTGTCTACTGTCTGTGTATATTGTAGAAGGTGTGTGTGTCTACTGTCTGTGTATATTGTAGAAGGTGTGTGTGTCTACTGTCTGTGTATATTGTAGAAGGTGTGTGTGTCTACTGTCTGTGTATATTGGTGAAGGTGTGTGTGTGTGTCTACTGTCTGTGTATATTGTAGAAGGTGTGCGTGTGTCTACTGTCTGTGTATATTGTAGAAGGTGTGTGTGTGTCTACTGTCTGTGTATATTGTAGAAGGTGTGTGTGTGTCTACTGTCTGTGTATATTGTAGAAGGTGTGTGTGTGTCTACTGTCTGTGTATATTGGTGAAGGTGTGTGTGTGTGTCTACTGTCTGTGTATATTGTAGAAGGTGAGTGTGTGTCTACTGTCTGTGTATATTGGTGAAGGTGTGTGTGTGTGTCTACTGTCTGTGTATATTGTAGAAGGTGTGTGTGTGTCTACTGTCTGTGTATATTGTAGAAGGTGTGTGTCCACTGCAGCAGCATCCTCTGCGTCAGAACAGTGAATTACAACCACTGACTGAGTCACCTGGCAGACACAGAAGAGGGTCTTACGTCAGATAGACGACTCCGTCTGCACTCAGATAGTTCATGGCAATGCGGTCGGAAGACGATGCCATTAGGTGAACCCCCTCTGTTTCTGTCTGAGGGGTGTGTGTCTGTGTCTAACGTTTGTCCTCACCTCTCCTCCCTACAGGTGAGTAACCATGGAATCCACTCATCTCCTGGACGGCTCTAAGAAGCGGGTGAAGATCCACCCTCACACCGTCACCGCCAAGTACGCCCCACACACACCCCACACACACACACACTTCCCCCAGCCCGGAGACGAGGGGTACGATGACGCTCCCTCCTTCGAGGACTTCGGCTCCTTCCTGGAGGAGACCTCGGACAAGAAACAGCTGACAGGAACCAGGAAGTGGACAGGAAAGGCCGGCGCTCTGTTTGGAGGGAAGGACAATAACAAAGACACACCCCCTAGACCTCCCATGGGGGGAGCCGAAGGGGGGGTGGAGGGAGGAGGGAAGGGTGCAGGGGGGGGAGTAGGGGAGCAGCTAGCGAGTTTCGGCGAGGCGTCTGTCTCTGCGTCTCGGCTCACGTGGGCCAGTGTGGTCATGGCGGGGCTGGCTCACGGCTGTGTGTGTGTTCTGACACGCCTGGCCGCCTCACACTTTAATCTCCCACCCTTAACTCTCCTCTTGGTACGATCCATCCTCCAGCTGCTCTATGGGACTGTACCAATGAAACGGGCGGAGACGGCCTTTGGCTCAAAGGGCTATCGGCGGAAGCTGCTCCTGTACGGTCTGACTCACTCCTTCTCCCTCTGCTGCGCTTACTCGTCCTTATCCTTCGTCTCCCTCGGCGACGACGAGGCCATGTTGACAACCTGGCGCCTGGCGACCACCGCCCTGTCGGCCACTCTGGCGTTGTTGCTCCTGGACGAGCGGCTGGGATTGGTGGACCTGGTCACCGTAGCGACAGGCGTGTTAGGACTGGGTTTGGCGCTAGTTCCTAACCCAACAGGGCTGGATGAGAACAACAACGGGACCGGGTCAGGAATGCCCAATGGGGCGACACCGGCACAACAGTCGGCCCAGTTCTGGCGGGAAGCGTTTGGTTGGTCCCTGACTGTTCTTGCAGGACTATGGATGTCTCTGGCTCTAGTCATGTACCGCTCTCTGAAGGAACGGGTCAGTGTCGGCACCGCTCTGTTCACTGTCAGCTGGACCGGCTGTCTGAGCACCGCAGTCTCCATGCTTCTCCTCCGACAGGGGCCAGTGTGGCCGGCCAGTCTCCAGGCTTGGTGCATCGTCCTGGGGGTAGCTGTGTGCTCTGCTGGGGGGTTCGTGGGGGTGACCCATGGCCTCACCCGACTTCACCCAGCTTTGGTGTCGGCTACACAGGGTCTGGAAGTACCGGTCGCTATGGTGCTGGAGATCGCTGTTGTGCCATTGGTTCCCTCAGTGTGTGAGGTCATAGGGGGTGTGGTGGTGGTGGCGAGCGTGGGTTGGCTTGTTACAGTGAAGCTCCTCCCCTCTCGAGGAAGTGGGAGGAAACAGAGAGAAGAGTACGAAGAGATCCTGGACTCACCAATTAAATAGCACACACGCACACGCAAGGAGACATGCACGCACAAAGATTCTGGACTTGCCAATCAAATAGACCACTCCCCTTCTATCTATGTTTCTGTCTTTCTCTCTTTTCCCAGGGGATTTGTGTTCTCTCTCTCTCTCTCTCTCTCTCTCTCTCTCTGAGGTCAGTGTGTATATAAGAGGACTCTATGGTGAATGTTAATGCTTGAGCTAAAATAGCTGTCTTTAACCACAGATCTAGAATCAGATACACCAACTCCAATCCTTAACTTAACCATTAGGAGGTGTCAAAATATCTGACCCTGTATCAGTGGTTAGGGAAAACATCTACCTACCCCAATGTGAATAGTAAATGTATCTATTTTGTATTGTAGTTGTTGTAATTGTTGTGAAGTGCCAATACTGTGTTGTCTTACTGGCTATTGTGATAGTGTGATGTCATATTAAAACCTCACTGTGTTACTGTGATTTGCTCTCCTACTGACTGTGTGTGTATGTGTGTGTGTGTTGGCTGAGTTTCACATGGTAAAGTGTCACTGACTATGCTAGCCAGCTGAGGGTTAGCGAAGGTGATCAATGCCAACTATAGAGACAGACAGCCAGAGGGAGGGGGAGAGAGAGAGAGAGAGAGAGAGAGAGAGACAGACTGATGGACGGACGGAGGGAGGGAGGGGGAGAGAGAGACAGACAGACAGAGGAGGGAGGGAGGGAGGGAGAGAGAGAGAGAGAAACAGACGGAGGGAGGGAGGGAGGGACAGCCAGAGGGAGGGAGAGAGAGAGAGAGAGAGAGAGAGAGACAGACGGACGGACGGAGGGAGGGAGGGAGGGAGAGAGAGAGAGAGAAACAGACGGAGGGAGGGAGGGAGGGACAGCCAGAGGGAGGGAGAGACAGACAGACAGACAGCCAGAGGGAGGGAGAGAGAGACAGACAGACGGAGGGAGGGAGGGAGGCGGACAGACGGATGGATGGAGGGAGGGAGGGAGGGAGGGAGGGAGACGGACGGACGGACGGACGGACGGAGGGACGGACAGACGGACGGACAGCCAGAGGGAGGGAGGGAGGGAGGGAGGGAGGGAGGGAGGGAGGCCAGATGGAGGGAGAGAGAGAGAGAGACAGACAGCCAGAGGGAGGGAGGGAGGGAGGGAGGGAGGGAGGGAGGGAGGGAGGGAGGGAGGCAGGGAGAAAGAAAGAGAGAGAGACAGACATACAGCGAGGGAGGGAGGGAGGGAGAGAGAGAGAGACACAGCCAGACAGAGGAGGGAGGGAGGGAGGGAGGGAGGGAGGGAGGGAGGGAGGGAGGGACAGCCAGAGGGAGGGAGAGAGAGAGAGACAGACAGCCAGAGGGAGGGAGGGAGGGAGACGGACGGACGGACGGACGGACGGACGGACGGAGGGAGGGAGGGAGGGAGGGAGGGAGAGAGAGACACAGACAGCCAGAGGGAGGGAGGGAGAGAGAGACATACAGCCGGAGGGAGGACAGCCAGAGGGAGGGCGAGAGAAATAAAGAGACAGCCAGCCAGAGAGAGAGACAGACAGCCAGATGGAGGGAGAGAGAGAGAGACAGACAGAGAGACAGAGAGAGAGAGACAGCCAGAGGGAGGGAGGGAGAGAGAGACAGACAGCCAGAGGGAAGGAGAGAGAGACAGACAGCCAGAGGGAGGAAGGGAGGGAGGGAGGGAGGGAGGGAGGGAGGGAGGGAGGGAGGGAGGGAGGGAGGGAGGGAGGGAGGGAGACGGACGGACGGACGGACGGACGGACGGACGGACGGACGGGGAGGGAGGGAGGGAGGCGGAGGGAGGGAGGGAGGGGTGCGGACGGAGGGAGGGAGGGAGGGGGACGGACGGACTGACGGACGGACAGCCAGAGGGAGGGAGAGAGAGAGAGACAGACAGCCAGAGGGAGGGAGGGAGACGGATGGACGGACGGACGGACGGACGGACGGAGGGAGGGAGGGAGACACAGCCAGACAGACAGACAGAGAGAGAGAGAGACAGCCAGAGGGAGGGCGAGAGAGAAATAAAGAGACAGCCAGCCAGAGGGAGGGATAGAGAGAGAGAGACAGGAAGACGGAGGGGGGGAGAGAGAGACAGACAGCCAGATGGAGGGAGAGAGAGAGACAGACAGAGAGACAGAGAGAGAGAGACAGCCAGAGGGAGGGAGGGAGAGAGAGACAGACAGCCAGAGGGAGGGAGAGAGAGACAGACAGCCAGAGGGAGGGAGAGAGAGACAGACAGCCAGAGGGAAGGAGAGAAAGACAGACAGCCAGAGGGAGAGAGAGAGAGAGAGACAGCCAGAGGGAGGGAGATAGAGAGACATACAGACAGACAGAAGGCGGGAGAGAGAGACAGACAGCCAGAGGGAGGGAGAGAGACAGACAGCCAGAGGGAGGGCAAGAGAGAGGGAGAGAGGAGGATGGGAGAGAGCAGGATGGGAGAGAGCAGGATGGGAAAGAGCAGGATGGGAGAGAGCAGGATGGGAGAGAGCAGGATGAGAGAGAGCAGGATGGGAGAGAGGAGGATGAGAGAGAGCAGGATGGGAGAGAGGAGGATGGGAGAGAGCAGGATGGGAGAGAGCAGGATGAGAGAGAGCAGGATGGGAGAGAGGAGGATGGGAGAGAGCAGGATGGGAGAGAGCAGGATGGGAGAGAGCAGAATGGGGGAGAGGAGGATGGGGGAGAGGAAGATGGGGGAGAGGAGGATGGGAGAGAGTATCTATCCATCTGATAGCAGCTGTTTGTGAGTGGAAGCTGTGATTAAGACTAATAATAACCTCTCATCTGTCCTCTCCTCTCCTCTCGTCTCCTCATCTCTCCTCTCGTCACCTCACCTCTCCTCTCGTCTCCTCTCCTCTCGTCGTCTCTCCTCTCGTCGTCTCTCCTCTCGTCGTCTCTCCTCTCGTCGTCTCTCCTCTCGTCGTCTCTCCTCTCATCTATCGTTGTGTCAGGTCACAATGCATGTAAACCAGGATGGTGGGATTCAAATACCTTGAACCCTGTGACATTTTGAAACTAGGTCTTGAAGAAAAGAGAGAAAAGCTGACAGTTTCCAAACACACCCTCCTTCTAGCCTACCCTCCAGCTGGCTGCTACTTTATATGGAAAACTCTCTTCATGTCACCCACACACACACACCAGCACACACCGACACACACACGCCAGCACGCACCAACACACACACACACACACACACACACACACACACACAGATGAATTAAGTTCTGTGGCAGCAGAACAGTCACTGTGTTATAAGTCAGGCAAAACTTCAAAAATCCTAAACAGTTTGTTAAAGTGTATAAACTTAGTAATGAGAAAGAGGACTGTGTCTGATTATAGCTGAGATGTCAACAGTATCTGAGACACTCCTGTTATTGTCCACAATGTCCATGATGACAAGTTTTTCCCTGGTAAAGATGGTGGGTGTATAACTTGAGACAGGAGGAACCCTTTCCACCAATTAAAAAGTTTAACAAATCTTTATTCATCACTTAGACAATTAGAGTCACAGAGCATTTCCTTTAATTATACAGAATTTAAAAGAATACTAAACATATTTCAAGGCAATTGTTTTGCTTTACTATTGTACATTTCTAAATTTCAACAAGTTTATATTTTAGTTTTAATTCAGTCCCTGATAGAGGACAATTTCCATCAGACATCCTTCCTTTAATTTCTCCTCGTCTTTTTTCATCCTTCGTTCCCTACAGAGGATATTAGGCCCAGCTGGGTCTGCACCTTCTGCTTTTCCATCGCTATAGCAACCAGAGGCCGCTCAATCATTCCCGGGTCCGATGATGGCGAAGATGTCACTTCCTGTTTCTTTGTGCTTGACGGGAACAGCTTCATGCCCAAACCCAGTCCGAGACCCGCCCCTACACTGCCAGGTCTCGTCCCTATTGGTCTACCTGTCCCACTAAGCCCCTCCCCTAAATCCATTCTCTTTATGCCCTGTCCTGATTGGCTCTGCTTCTCTATGCCCGGCTCCAAAAGATTCAGCCCCTTCTGTCACCTCCCCTCTCAGCTTACTCTCCTCCAATCGATGTAGTCTATGGTTCTGCTCTTTGCTGTTCTGAAGGAGATGATGTAACACAGCCATCATCCTCCCATAACTTTCTGCTCCCTCCTGCCTGATCTGCTGTATTGAAGAATTCATCCTCCCCTCTCGCTCTGTTACCTCCTCCTTCAGCTCCACTAGGCCTTGATGGAGCCTGGGGCTCGCCTGCTCTGTCTGCCCCCGACAAACTGCTTCGATGGCAGGCAGGCACTGCTGGCAGACTCCCGGGGTTCCACAGCGTTGCTCCAGGGCTTCCATCAGCATCATATCCCTCTGGTGGGAGTCCTCCAGAGCCACGAAGAGTTTGTTCCAGCGAGAGAGGTCTGTAGCCTGGCAGGTAGTCATAGGGGAGTCCCCTGGAGGGAGAGAGAACCAGACACCACACTGTCAATCCACAGTCAGCCATTACAAGCCACCTCTAGATTGTAGGTCTCAGGTGAACAAGTGAAACAGAGAGAGAAAAGGGGGAGCAGGTCAATGAGAGAAACGGAGAGACAGAAGAACAAGGGAAGAAATGAAGGAGTGAGAGAGTGAGACGTACCGTCCTGTTGGTCCTGTGTAATCTCGTTTTCGTAGTTGTCTGCGTAGTTCACTTCATATTCCTCTGCGTTCACACACACTGACACACACACACAGCAGAACACACACACCACAAGCCAGACCCTGTTCACCAACATGCTGCCGCTTCCGAGTCTGTGTGTGGAAGAAAGTGTGAATGCGAGTGTGTATGTATGTAAAAGAAAACCGTCCCGTTGCCAGTGGTACTCCAGAGGTCTTGTGCTGTATTCTCTCTCTCTCTCTCTCTCTCTCTCTAGTTGACTAGACTGAGCCCACGATTGTCTGGGCTGACTGCTATACACCAAGGAGAAGGGGAGGAGAGAAAAGGGAGATAAAGTGGGGGAGGGCGTATTACACCACCATGTAACCACCTGTACTGTGAGAGGGAGGGGCAATCTGCAGGGTGGAGTGGTGCCACTTTTACAGCAGGACACGAGAGAGGGAGAGACAGAGAGACAGGGAGAGACAGAGAGACAGGGAGAGACAGAGAGACAGGGAGAGAGGGAGAGACAGGGAGAGACAGGGAGAGAGAGAGAGAGAGAGACAGGGAGAGAGGGAGAGAGAGACAGGGAGAGACAGAGAGAGACAGAGAGACAGGGAGAGAGGGAGAGACAGGGAGAGAGACAGAGAGAGAGGGAGAGACAGAGACAGGGAGAGAGGGAGAAACAGGGAGAGACAGACAGAGAGAGAGGGAGAGACAGGGAGAGAGAGAGAGAGACAGGGAGAGAGGGAGAGACAGGGAGAGGGAGAGAGAGATAGATATATATAAGAGAGAGAGATAGAGACTTTATATATTATCTACCTCACTTGCTTTGGCAATGTTAACACATGTTTCCCATGCCAATAAAGCCCTTGAATTGAATTGAATTGAATTGAGAGACCACTGCACAACATCAGAACCTGAGACGGAGCTGCATTTCCCGACAAAATGTAAAAAATATAAAACAATTAGAGAGTTTCATTTTCCCAAATTTGAAATCCTTATTCAAGGTTTTAAAGACCTCTCTGATGAGAGTAGGCTACCAGTCCTGTTGGGGGAGGACGCAGAGACCTGTGGGTTGGCAGCGCACTAAATTGCTGCCTGCCATAAGATGAGGGACAGTGTCTGACAGACCAATCAACCTGCACATGTACTTTACTGTATGCTTATTGTTATTGTTGTTACTGTTGTCCCGTTGACAATTTTAATTCTCATTTCTATTTATTTTTTATATTGTAAATATCCAAAATAAGTTTGGGCATTATGTACATTGTTGCGTCATGCCAATAAAGCGAATTGAGAGAGAGAGAGAGACAGAGAGAGAGAGAGAGAGAGAGAGAGAGAGAGAGAGAGACAGAGAGAGAGAGAGACAGAGAGAGAGAGACAGAGAGAGAGAGGGATGCTGAGAACGAGACACAAATAAGTTACACCTGCTGATCCCAGAAGTTAACAGCCACAAAACACAAAGCTAAATATGTCAGTGTCTACCTCCTCCCTTGGCCTGCAGGTCATCACATTACTAACAGAGGAAACACATTTACCAGCAGATGACAGATGTGTGTTAACACCCTGCTTGTCTGTCCTCTAACCAGAGAGAGGGAGACACACCCTGCTTGTCTGTCCTCTAACCAGAGAGAGGGAGACACACCCTGCTTGTCTGTCCACTAACCAGAGAGAGGGAGACACACCCTGCTTGTCTGTCCTCTAACCAGAGAGAGGGAGACACACCCTGCTTGTCTGTCCTCTAACCAGAGAGAGGGAGACACACCCTGCTTGTCTGTCCTCTAACCAGAGAGAGGGAGACACACCCTGCTTGTCTGTCCCCTAACCAAAGAGAGGGAGACACACCCTGCTTGTCTGTCCTCTAACCAGAGAGAGGGAGACACACCCTGCTTGTCTGTCCTCTAACCAGAGAGAGGGAGACACACCCTGCTTGTCTGTCCTCTAACCAGAGAGAGGGAGACACACCCTGCTTGTCTGTCCTCTAACCAGAGAGAGGGAGACACACCCTGCTTGTCTGTCCTCTAACCAGAGAGAGGGAGACACACCCTGCTTGTCTGTCCTCTAACCAGAGAGAGGGAGACACACCCTGCTTGTCTGTCCTCTAACCAGAGAGAGGGAGACACACCCTGCTTGTCTGTCCTCTAACCAGAGAGAGGGAGACACACCCTGCTTGTCTGTCCTCTAACCAGAGAAAGGGAGACACACCCTGCTTGTCTGTCCTCTAACCAGAGAGAGGGAGACACACCCTGCTTGTCTGTCCTCTAACCAGAGAGAGGGAGACACACCCGGTTGGATAGACCAGAGAGAGGGAGACACACCCGGTTGGATAGACCAGAGAGAGGGAGACACACCCGGTTGGACAGACCAGAGAGAGGGAGACACACCCGGTTGGATAGACCAGAGAGAGGGAGACACACCCGGTTGGATAGACCAGAGAGAGGGAGACACACCCGGTTGGATAGACCAGAGAGAGGGAGACACACCCGGTTGGATAGACCAGAGAGAGGGAGACACACCCGGTTGGATAGACCAGAGAGAGGGAGACACACCCGGTTGGACAGACCAGAGAGAGGGAGACACACCCGGTTGGATAGACCAGAGAAAGGGAGAGGCTAAGAATATGACTTAAAACAATAACAACAGTCATATAAAACGACACAACTTAATGAGTAAAACCGTGCTATTAATAGCCCAGTGAACTCAGGCATTGTCAACATATAAATGGGAGTTGTTCAACGTTGTGATTTGGGCCACTGCCTCTGGTCTTTACCGCTGAGGGATGGAGAGAGGGAGCAGTTCAGTAGTGTACAGTTCAGTGTAGTGTACAGTTCAGTAGTGTACAGTTCAGTAGTGTACAGTTCTGTATAGTGTACAGTTCAGTATAGTGTACAGTTCAGTATAGTGTACAGTTCAGTAGTGTACAGTTCAGTAGTGTACAGTTCAGTATAGTGTACAGTTCAGTAGTGTACAGTTCAGTAGTGTACAGTTCAGTAGTGTACAGTTCAGGATAGTATACAGTTCAATAGTGTACAGTTCAATAGTGTACAGTTCAGTAGTGTACAGTTCAGTAGTGTACAGTTCAGTATAGTATACAGTTCAGTAGTGTACAGTTCAGTAGTGTACAGTTCAGTATAGTGTACAGTTCAGTAGTGTACAGTTCAGTATAGTATACAGTTCAGTATAGTATACAGTTCAGTAGTGTACAGTTCAGTAGTGTACAGTTCAGTATAGTGTACAGTTCAGTAGTGTACAGTTCAGTATAGTATACAGTTCAGTATAGTATACAGTTCAGTAGTGTACAGTTCAGTAGTGTACAGTTCAGTATAGTATACAGTTCAGTAGTGTACAGTTCAGTATAGTGTACAGTTCAGTATAGTATACAGTTCAGTAGTGTACAGTTCAGTAGTGTACAGTTCAGTATAGTGTACAGTTCAGTAGTGTACAGTTCAGTATAGTATACAGTTCAGTATAGTATACAGTTCAGTAGTGTACAGTTCAGTAGTGTACAGTTCAGTATAGTGTGTGATTTAGCATTGCTTCTGGTGTATTGTCACTTAGTAAATCTGGCCCATAATGACAACCCTTAGATCTTTAGATCTTAGCTTTACAAAGGATGTGTGATTCTTCTCCCCTTTTCAAGATGTGTTTATTGATCGTAAGAGGAGCCTTTGTGGCTCCACGAGGCCCTGACATTCAAACTCCTCTTCACATGAGACCATCACAGTATTTCTGATGTTCTCACACAGTGAAAAGCAGGAAGCCACTGAAGATGTTTTGATTATATGAGTTATCATAGAGCCTGTAGCTCGCAGGGAGACGCATGTACACCACGTCTCCCTCCTCCAGCTCCAGAATGACTCCATTAGATAAATGGATCCAGTATCCATGGCTATTGTAATGATAGTTAGACATGGTCGCCTGCCCATTCTTTAACATGGATATACCCATGTAACCAAGCCCATATTGAGCAGCGGTGAATCTGATGTAGTAGACGCCTCTCACTGGTGCTGTGAAGGCACCTGCAGCAGAGGACAAGAAGAGAGGGGTCAACTCTTTACTTTTCTCCACTTCAATTCTGGCACACGGAACACCACCTCTGGACAGAAACAGGCATCTTACCTGTAATCGGGCTGTAGGCCTTGCCGATGTTGGTGATGACTTTGGTGTAGACCAGGTTGTTGTCAGTATTGAAGGGACCTATGGGTCCCTTATCTTTCAAACCAGCAGCAGAGAAAGCCACTTTTGGTCTGTCTGTGAACACAGGAGAGAAAACACACAGTTTCACTTAGAGAGCGTTATTCTGTTCTGTCCCACGATGATAGTTCAGTGCAATGCTCCGTGACTGAAACAACAACAGGGTGATGAGACGTTAGATGTGAGACATGTGAGCTGTAGCTCTTCTCTCAACGGCCGGGTCTGGATCTGTCATTACCTGTGTTCTGTCTCTTCAGTTCCTCAACATCATTCCTAGTGGTGGTCAGTTCTCTCTCACTGGCACTCAGTCTGGCCTCCAGGGCTGAAGAAGATCAAAGACACACCAATATTCCACCAGCAAAATATGTAATATGTTTTGTGGTTTAGTAATGATATTGATTCAATTAATATATACAGAGCTAAAATATAAACGCAACATGTAAAGTGTTGGTCCCATGTTTCATGAGCTTAAATAAAAGATCCCAGAAATGTTCCATAGGCACAAAAAGTTTATTTCTCTCAAATGTTGTGCACAAATTTGTTTCCATCCCTGTTAGTGAGCATTTCTCCTTTGCCAAGATAATCCATCCACCTGACAGGTGTGGCATATACAGTGGGGCAAAAAAGTATTTAGTCAGCCACCAATTGTGCAAGTTCTTCCACTTAAAAAGATGAGAGGCCTGTACTTTTCATCATAGGTACACTTCAACTATGACAGACAAAATGAGAAAAAAAATCCAGAAAATCACATTGTAGGACTTTTGATGAATTTATTTGCAAATTATGGTGGAAAATAAGTATTCGGTCACCTAGAAATAAGCAAGATTTCTGGCTCTCACAGACCTGTAACTTCTTCTTTAAGAGGCTCCTCTGTCCTCCACTCGTTACCTGTGTTAATGGCACCTGTTTGAACTTGTTATCAGTATAAAAGACACCTGTCCACAACCTCAAACAGTCACACTCCAAACTCCACTATGGCCAAGACAAAAGAGCTGTCAAAGGACACCAGAAACAAAATTGTAGACCTGCACCAGGCTGGCAAGACTGAATCTGCAATAGGTAAGCAGCTTTGAAGAAATCAACTGTGGGAGCAATTATTAGGAAATGGAAGACATACAAGACCACTGACAATCTCCCTCGATCTGGGGCTCCATGCAAGATCTCACCCCGTGGGGTCAAAATGATCATAAGAACGGTGAGCAAAAATCCCAGAACCACACAGGGGGACCTAGTGAATTACCTGCAGAGAGCTGGGACCAAAGTAACAAAGCCTACCATCAGTAACACACTACGCCGCCAGGGACTCAAATCCTGCAGTGCCAGACGTGTCCCCCTGCTTAAGCCAGTACATGTCCAGGCCCGTCTGAAGTTTGCTAGAGAGCATTTGGATGAACCAGAAGAAGATTGGGAGAATGTCATATGGTCAGATGAAACCAAAATATAACTTTTTGATAAAAACTCAACTCGTTGTGTTTGGAGGACAAAGAATGCTGCGTTGCATCCAAAGAACACCATACCTACTGTGACGCATGGGGGTGGAAACATCATGCTTTGGGGCTGTTTTTCTGCAAAGGGACCAGGACGACTGATCCGCGTAAAGGAAAGAATGAATGGGGCCATGTATCGTGAGATTTTGAGTGAAAACCTCCTTCCATCAGCAAGGGCATTGAAGATGAAACGTGGCTGGGTCTTTCAGCATGACAATGGTCCCAAACACACCGCCCGGGCAACAAAGGAGTGGCTTCGTAAGAAGTATTTCAAGGTCCTGGAGTGGCCTAGCCAGTCTCCAGATCTCAACTCCATAGAAAATCTTTGGAGGGAGTTGAAAGTCCGTGTTGCCCAGCAACAGCCCCAAAACATCACTGCCCTAGAGGAGATCTGCATGGAGGAATGGGCCAAAATACCAGCAACAGTGTGTGAAAACCTTGTGAAGACTTACAGAAAACGTTTGACCTCTGTCATTGCCAACAAAGGGTATAAAACAAAGTATTGAGAGAAACTTTTTTTTATTGACCAAATACTTATTTTCCACCATAATTTGCAAATAAATTCATAAAAAATCCTACAATGTGATTTTTCTCCTTTTGTCTGTCATAGTTGAAGTGTACCTATCATGAAAATTACAGGCCTCTCTCATCTTTTTAAGTGGGAGAACTTGCACAATTGGTGGCTGACTAAATACTTTTTTGCCCCACTGTATAGGAGCTGATTAAACAGTAAGATCATTACACAGGTGCACCTTGTGCTGGGGACAATAAAAGGCCACTCTAAAATGTGCAGTTTTGATGCTGACTGCAGGAATCGCCACCAAAGCTGTTGCCAGAGAATTGAATGTTAATTTCTCTACCATAAGCCACCTCCAACATTGTTTTAGAGAATTTGGCAGCACATCCAACCGGTTTCATGACCGCAGACCATGTGTAACAACACCAGCGCATGACCTCCACATCAGGCTTCTTCTGCATCTACGGGATCGTCTGAGACCAGCCACCCGGACAGCTGATGAAATGTTAATGGAATTTATGTTTAAATACATTTTTGACTATCATAGCTGGGCCTCCGTCTGTTTCATTCAACCAGTATCTTACAAATTCTGGGTTGCAGACCGAGTAGTTTAATTGAATTGGGTTATGAATATTGAAAACATAATTCTCGTAACATGAAACTGCGGAGTATTTCTGTCTGTAATAAAGCCCTTTTGTGTGGAAAAAAATAATTCTGATTGGATGGGCCTTGCTTCCCAGTGGGCCTGGGAAGGCATAGGCCCACCCATGGCTGCGCCCCTGCCCAGTCATGTGAAATCCATAGATCAGGGCCTAATGAATTTATTTCAATTGACTGACATCCTTCTATGAACTGTAACTCAGTAGAATTGTAGAAGTTGTTGCATTTATATTTTTGGTCAGTATTTATAGTATTCATAGTATTTTATGTTACCTGCATCATCTTTCTCCAGTTCCGCCACTTTGGCCTTAGTGACCATCAGCTGGATTCTTAGGTCCATCACTGTGTTTTTCTGTGTCTCTACCTCACCCTCACAGGTTGTCACTCTGCCCTCCATCGTCCTCAGCTTCTCTCTCTGCTCAATCACCATGTCTCTCAGGCCCTTCATCTCATCCCAGATGTCAGGTTGCGTGGTCACACGTTCGCCGGTCACCTCTGTAGCTTCGCTCCCTCGGCTCTCTCTCTCTGTACTGTGTCCCTGTTGAGTGATGTCGCTCTCTCTGACCCGTCCACTCTCCTCCTGAGTCCATGCCCCAGACAGACAGAACAGCAACACAAGCAGAGCTACAGCACCCCTCATTCTGAAACGATTCCTGTTCAGATATGATACACTTTATGAGGCTCAGACCCCCTCCTTATATACACACATCTCAGTTAAGCAGCATGTGTACAAGAGACACGTCATTAAAAAGTCAAGGTTAAAAACAAGACGATTTGATCACGTTTTGGGGCTGGTCAGCTCTATCAATGTTGTATAAGACTGTGAGACGTCTGCACCTGTTGTTTAGTGAAGGATCCCCTGACGTCAGCTGTTGTCAACTACCTGCTGCTATCGGGTTGGAATGTAGTTGCAGGGTGCTGTTTCAGACCGAAATGGGAACGTTTTGGTGACGGAATGCTGTTGCTCTTCCTTAATGCTGCACGGTCCAAAAACAATAGTGTGTGTTTGACTGTGTGTCTATGTGTTCCTCCCTAAGCAGCACGTGCACAGAAGACAGGTCACTCAACAGAGAAATGGAAACTATAGCCAGGGGCATTCTGATAAGACTCGCCTCGCAAGCAGGTCAGCTCAGTCCGTGTTGTATAAGACCGTGAGAAGGCTGCAACTGTTGTTTAGGAAATGATCTACAACAAACTGAACCAGAATTCTCTCCTACATACAGCTCACTAACAGTATTTACAAGTGACTAACCGTACAACATACTATTAACACATTGGAGAGTATGTGTAGCAGGTTTAACAAAATAGCAGAATGTAAACGAAGATATTTAAATGTTTTAGCATAGTTTTTTATGTTTTGTCCTTTACTGCAAACACCTGAACCATAATGACGACCCTTCGGTCTTTGGATCAGTACTTTACAAAAGATGCACGATTCTACTTGTTTTCAAGACGTTTTTATTGATAGAAGTAAGAGGAGCTATTTTGGCTCATATTAGACCATGACAGCATCCATGATGTTCTCACACAGTGAAGAGCAGGAAGCCACTGAAAGGTGTTGCGATTTTCTCTGCTGTCAACGAGCCTGTTCCCTAAAGGGAGACGCATGTACACCACATCTCCTTCCTCCAGCTCTAGGCTGAGTCCATTAGACAGTGTCTCATAACCTCCAGCATTATTCCCATGACTGTACATGATGCTCTGCCCATTCTTGGACATGGATATACCCATGTACTCTCAACTCGCAGTATGAGAAGCAGTGACTCGGATGTAGTAGACACTGGTGCTGTGAAGGCATCTGCAGCAGAGGACAAGTAGAGAGGGGTCAACTCTTTACTTTTCTCCACTTTAACTCGGGCACACGGAAGGACAGACAGAAACAGGTATCTCCCGGCTGTCACTCGGTGAAGGTTACCTGTAATCGGGCTGTAGGCCTTGCCGATGTTGGTGAGGACCCTGGAGTATACCAGTGTGGTTTCAGTATTGAATGGGCCTACAGATCCTGAATCAGTCAAACCAGCAGAGAAAGCTACCTTTGGTCTGTCTGTGAACACAGGAGAGGAAACACTGTCCCAGTTAGAGAGAATTCACTTTGTTCTGTCCTTTAGATGATGTACACTACATGACCAAAAGTATGTGGACACCGTATGTGGACACCGTCGAATATCTCAATCCAAAATCATGTGCATTAATATGGAGTTTCCACTAGATGTTGGAACATTGCTTCCATTCAGCCACAAGAGCATTAGAGAGGTCGGGCACTGATGTCGGGCGATTATGCCTGGCTCATAGTCGGCGTTCCAATTCATCCCAAAGGTGTTCGATATGGTTGAGGTCTGGGCTCTGGGCAGGCCAGTCAAGTTATTCCACACCAATCTCGACAAACCATTTCTGTATGGACCTCGCTTTGTGCACGGGGGCATTGTCATGCTGAAACAGGAAAGGGCCTTCCCCAAACTGTTGCCACAAAGTTGAATACACAGAATCGTCTAGTGTCATTGTATGCTGTAGTGTTAAGATTTTCCTTCACTGGAACTATGGGGCCTAGACCGAACCATGAAAAACAGGCCCAGACTATCATTCCTCCCCCACCAAACTTTACAGTTGGCACTATGCACTCAGACAGGTAGCATTCTCCTGGCATCCGCCAAAGCCAGATTTGTTTGTCGGACTGGCAGATGGTGAAGCGTGATTCATCACTCCAGAGAACGTATTTCCACTGCTCCAGAGTCCAATGGCAGCAAGCTTTACACCACCCCAGCCTACGCTTGGCATTGCGCATGGTGGTCTTAGGCTTGTGTGCGGCTGCTGGGCCATGGCAACCCATTTCATAAAGCTCCCGACCAACAGTTATTGTGCTGACGTTGCTTCCAGAGGCAGTTTGGAACTCAATAGTGAGTGTTGCAACCAAGGACAGACGATTTGTACATGCAAAGCGCTTCAGCACTCGGTGGTCCCGTTCTATGAGCTTGTGTGGCCTACCACTTTGCGGCTGAGCCGTTGTTGCTCCTAGGCGTTTCCACTTCACAATAACAGCACTTAGAGTTGACCGGGGCAGCTCTAGCAGCGCAGAAATTTGACGAACTGACTTGTTGGAAAGGTGGCATCCCATGACGGTGCCACGTTGAAAGTCACTGAGCTCTTCAGTAAGGCCATTCTACTGCCAATGTTTGTCTATGAAGATTGCATGGCTGTGTGCTCGATTTTATTCACTTGTCAGCAACAGGTGTGGCTAAAATAGCAGAATCCACAAATTTGAAAGGGTGTCCACATACTTGTTTTTATATGTATATCAGAACAACAACAGAGAGACAGGCCTTAGACATCAACAATCATGTCAAACATAACTCCTCTCTCAATGACTGATTCTGAATCCTGAATGACTGTTAGTGAGGTGCACATTTGTTTTACTTGAAACCTCTCTTCAGCTCCATAGAAGTTTTAAAACAAATCTCTCTGTCATCAGCTCCTCCACCTTACAGTCTGGCCTCCAGGGTTAGAAGGATATTCAAATAATTGTATTTTTACATATTTATTTCCACATATAAAAAACAGAACATCCCTTCCTGTCATTACCTGTGTTCTGTCTCTGCAGTTCCTGAACATCTTTCCTAGTGGTGGTCAGTTCTCTCTCGCTGGCTCTCAGTCTGGCCTCCGGGGCTCGAATGATATCGGAATCATTTGTAATAATTGTATGTTGATGTATTTGCTTGCACATATAGTACAAGACACAGAAACAACAACCATTTCTTACATACCCATGTTCTCTCCTTCCATTCCCTGAACCTTGTTCGTGGTGGTGATCAGCTCTCTCTCACTGGCTCTCAGTCTGGCCTCCAGGGTTAAGGACACACGTGACACCAGTTATCCAAAGATATCCACCGTGCTTCTACACCTGCATTGCTTGCTGTTTGGGGTTTTAGGCTGGGTTTCTGTACAGCACTTTGAGATATCAGCTGATGTACGAAGGGCTATATAAATAAATTTGATTTGATATGATCCATTTTTGTGGGGTATTTATTAGGATCCCTATTAGCCGCTGGAAAACCATGTCTCTCAGCTCCTTCATCTCGGTCCAGATGTCAGGGGTGGTGGTCTGTTCATTGGTCGTCTCTGTAGCTTCGCTCCCTCAGCTCTCTCTCCCTGCACTGTGTCCCTGTTGAGTGATGTCACTCTCTCTGACCCCTCCACTCTCCTCCTGAGTCCATGCCCCAGACAGACAGAACACCCTCCACTCTCCTCCTGAGTCCATGACCCAGACAGACAGAACACCCTCCACTCTCCTCCTGAGTCCATGACCCAGACAGACAGAACACCCTCCACTCTTCTCCTGAGTCCATGCCCCAGACAGACAGAACACCCTCCTCTCTCCTCCTGAGTCCATGACCCAGACAGACAGAACACCCTCCACTCTCCTCCTGAGTCCATGCCCCAGACAGACAGAACACCCTCCACTCTCCTCCTGAGTCCAGACAGACAGACAGACAGAACAGCAACACAAGCAGAGCTACAGCACCCCTCATTCTGAAACAATACCTGTTCAGATATGATACACTTTATGAGGCTCAGACCCCCTCCTTATATACACACATCAGTTAAGCAGCACGTGTACAAGAGACACGTCATTAAAAAGTCAAGGTTAAAAACAAGACGATTTGATAAGTTTCATTTTTGGGCTGGACTGTTTTATTGATTTTGTAGAAATCAATAAATATCGCTCAGCTGGTAGTGCATGGCACTTGCAACACCAGGGTTGTCCGGCTCAATTCCCAAGGGGGACCAGTACATAAAGAGTATTAAATATATGCACTCACTACTATTTTAGATGGGAATGTTTTGGTGACGTCATGCTGTCACTCTTCCTGCATGGTCCAATAAGAATGTGTGTGTTGTATGTGTGTGTGTGTCACGTTCTGACCTTAGTTCCTTTGTGATGTCTTTGTTTTAGTATGGTCAGGGCGTGAGTTGGGGTGGGCAGTCTATGTTCTTTTTTCTATGATTTGGCCTGGTATGGTTCTCAATCAGAGGCAGCTGTCAATCGTTGTCCCTGATTGAGAACCATACTTAGGCAGCCTGTTTTCCCCTTTGAGTTGTGGGTGATTGTTTTCTGTTGAGTGTTTGTTTTTGCACCAGACAGAACTGTTTCGTTCATTCACTTTGTTGTTTTTGTTCAGTGTTCATTTCTTTAGATGGACATTTGCTGCGCATTGGTCTTCACCTTCTTCCACCAACAACGGCCGTGACAGTGTGTACATACCTGACTGTGTCCCCCTTCCTCAGCAGTACGTGTACCAAAGACAGGTCCCTCAATGGAGACGTGGAAACTATGACCAAGGACTTCCAGATAAGGTTTACCTCGCCACAGGTCTGCTCATGTTGTAGAAGACCGTGAGGAGTATGCAACTGTTGTTTCGAAAATGATCTCCGATACCAAACCAGAATTCTCACCTACATATAGCTGAATAAAAGTATTTACAATTGACTAACTGTACAACAAGCGATTTAGAATTTTTTTGAAAGTTTGCATACTATAAAATGTAATATCCCCAAACAGCGTACTAAGTAAAGCTTTGTCCGTTTGTGTGTGTGCGTGTTTGTGTGTGTGGGCAAGGGCAGATCTGGAGTTCATATTTCCTCAGCCACACAGGATGTCCAGAAAACATCTCACCAGGAGACCTCTCTCTGACAGACAGGTGAAATATTCCATAGTCACAGGAAACAGTTATTATGACCGGGAACGCCACAGGAAGCCCAGGAATAACGACAGCCATGGACGGATTTAAGACTCCGACTTCTCATTTGGCTCTGATACAGGCCCTCAGCTGAGAGGGCGGGTGTGCGCACACACACACACACACACACACACACACACACTCACACACACAGCAGCCATAGATTCAGAGCTCTGATAAACATCACACTGCACCAGAGCCTCATTATCAGTTTAATATGATTCTAAATAATTCCAGATGATCTAATATGGTCAGAGTTAATAATAAAACATGTCACTGAGACAACCCTGACAGGTTCAGACACATGGAAGTCAAACCCTCAATAGTTAATGTGTGTGTGTTCTGTGTCCCAGTAACCCAGAGTAACCACGTAGACCTCAGCACCAGCAGATCGAGGCGGGGCTGTCGTGCGCGTGTGGGTTTATAGCTGTCCTGTCAGGCAGGGTCAATTGAAAACATCTGTAGACAGAAACATTTACACGGTTTAGCCTGGTGGGACTATTTTCAAGGCTGTGTGTATGTTTAATACTATGGAATAAGCGCGACATGTTGCCGTATGGAAAATGACCTCAACCTATAGAGG
Organism: Oncorhynchus tshawytscha; assembly: GCF_018296145.1. Lineage (NCBI taxonomy): Eukaryota > Metazoa > Chordata > Actinopteri > Salmoniformes > Salmonidae > Oncorhynchus > Oncorhynchus tshawytscha. The sequence continues at coordinate 4,157,091 of NC_056442.1, read as the reverse complement.
TGAAGGGTCACACACACATGTATTACATATGCAACAAAATGTCACCTCTCTTGATCACACAAACTGTTTTCAGACGACACAATACATCACGTAAACACAGCTGTCAGTGTTCCTCCAAATAGACAGTCTACACCAACCATATAGATCTACACCCCCATATACAGTAACCTACATACATCTAAACCTGCACATACTGTAGACCACCACCATATACATACATTCAGGTCTGGATACTGTAGTGGAAATTTCCTGTATTTACCAAATCATGAGAGCAAACCACACACAAGTCAGAGTTATAATAAAGTCCATCTTTAATTATATGAGCTCCATCACAACCCTGTGACTCTCAGATCAATTCAGTGTATATAAATGAATTCTCTGAGAGTGCTTACAAAACAGTTCTTAGTATCATTTATAGCCAAGACACACCCATCTCAACTCACATGATGAATAACAGATCTTAGGGACATTACACAGGAAGACTTTACATGAGAGAGGAGTATCCCATAGCCAGACAGCATTAGCTATAAATTATCGTTCAGTTTGCTCTCCTAAAACGAGGTTCTACTTCTCGTTCTTGGTACAACATAGTACCAAGACATTAGGATATATAGCAATTGTCATTTTAGACACTCCCATTCCGGACAAGCTCACGGAGACACAGTGACTGGCACACAGACATTGTGGAGCCAAGAGATAATTGGTTCCCCCTCAATCACCCCTTCACATGGTTTAAAAGATATGAAGACAAGCTTGACCTCTCCCCTCTCTGCGGCCCAAGTAACTGAACCCTGACAGAGAACAGAGAACTGCAACCAGTATTATCCAAAAATAGACATTCTAATGACATATCTCACATAAGCATGAAATAAAATAAATAAAACATTTTATTTATAAATGTTACCTAAATAATTCTGATTCTGCCACGACAATACGTAACTCCCTTAAAGAGTACATGGATGCTCCGATAGACACACAGGTTATGACAGGACAGTAGATATCAACATCTAAGACTTCCCTACCACTGATGACTCCATAGTAGCATGTCCTCTTACTCTTCCTGGATTAGCCCGTATGTGTGTGTCCTGCTGGGTCCAACAACAACACTGGTGAATGGTCAATACAAGCCTGCTACGGTTTATAGACGGCCCCTATAGCTGTGTTGCCCTTCACCACTACGACTGAGACATTGGACCAATCCGAAGTGACACCCTATTTTCCCTAGTGCACTATTTTAGGTCAGAGCCTTCATTTAGGACCTAGCCATGGTAGCTGATGTTTTGGCAGAGAGGAGCTGTTCACAACTCAAACCCACAATATAAACGCACGCTTTTCATACAGACAGTTCCACAGTCAGATTGTTCAGTCAGCTACAGGACCACCTGCAGGCTGACTGGTTCTCTGGCTGGTTTCTAAGGGCTGGTTGGTTGTTGAGAGTTGGTTGTTTGTCACGTTCTCCTTGGTTGTCGAGGACTCGTTGATTGCTGAGAAATCATTGGCTGCTAAGGGTTTGATGGTTTCCTGGTGGCTTATCAAGGGCTGTCTGTTGCCTGGTTGGTTTATAAGGGTTGGTTGGTTACCGGGTTTGTGGTTGAGTTCTCATTGTTTGTTGACGACTCATTGGTTGCTAGAGATTGGACCTGATTGGTTGTTGTGGACTCGTTGGTTATTGGGAAGTCATTGCTGGCTTGGTTAGTTACGTGGTTGAGGACTCATTGGTAGCTAACGGTTGGCTAGTTGCCTGGTTGATTGTCAAGAGTTGGCTGGTTGCTTGGTTGTTTCTCGAGGACTTGTTGATTCGTGAGGACTCAGCGGTTGCTAAGTATTGGCTGGGTGCCTGGTTGGTTGCTAGGGATTGACTGGTTGCCTGGTTGGTTGTCAAGGGCTGGTTAGTTGCTAAGGGTTGGTTTGTTGCCTGGTTGGTTGATGAGGATACATTGGTTGTTCGGGACTCATTGGTTGCCTGGTTGATTTGTAGGGGTTGCCTGGTTGGATGTCAAGGGTTGGCTGGTTGTTTGTCAAGTTCTCGTTGTTTGTTGACGACTCATTGGTTGCTAAGGGTTGGTTGTTTGTCCGGTAGGTTGCTAGAGATTGGTTGGTTACCTGATTGGTTGTCGAGGGCTGGTTAGTTACCTGGTTGGTGGTCGAGGACTCATTAGTTGTTGAGAACACATTGGTTGTCTGGTTGGTTGCTCTGTTGGTGGCTAAGGGTTGGGCTAGTTGTCTGGTTGGTTATTGAGAACTCGTTGGTTGTTGATGAGTCATTGGTTGCTAAGGGTTTGAAAGATTCCCAGCTGGTTGTAAATGGTTGGCTGGGGACCTGGTTAGTTGCTAAGGATTGGTTGATTGCCTGGTTAGTTGTCGAGGACTGGTGAGTCATTAAGGGTTGGCTGGTTGCCTGGTTGGTTGTTGAGGACTCATTGGTTATTGGGAAGTCATTGCTGGCCTGGTTGGTTTGTAAGGGTTGGTTAGTTACCTGGTTGGTGGTTGAGGACTCATTGGTTGCTAATGGTTGGCTGGTTGGTTGTCAAGGCTTGGCTGGTTGCTTGGTTGTTTGTCGGGGACTCGTTGATTGGTGAGGACTCAATGTTTGCTAAGGATTGACTGGGTGCCTGGTTGGTTGCTAGGGATTGACTGGTTGCCTGGTTGGTTGTCAATGGCTGGTTAGTTGCTAAGGGTTGGTTTGTTGCCTGGTTGGTTGATGAGGACACATTGGTTGTTGGGGACTCATTGGTTGCCTGGATGGTTTGTAGGGATTGGCTGGTTGCCTGGTTGGTTTGTAGAGGTTGGCTGGTTGCCTGGTTGATTTCTAGGGGTTGGCTGGTTTCCTGGATGATTGTCGAGGCCTAGCAAATCAAAATGAAATAAGTCTGACCTTGATATGTGATTTTTGTCAATAAACTAATCTAAACTAGTTGGTTGTAGAGGATCCAGTGGTTGCTAAGATTTGGCTGCTTGTCTGGTTGTTTGTCGAGGAATTCTTGGTTTTTGAGGACTCATTGGCTGCCTGGTTGGTTGCTAAGGGTTGGCTGTTTGCCTGGTTGCTAAGGGTTGGCTGTTTGCCTGGTTGCTTGATAGGGGTTGGCTAGTTGCCTGGTTGGCTGCTACAGGTTGGCTAGTTGCCTGGATGGTTGTTGAAGAGTCACAGGTTGCTAGGGGCTGAATGGTTGCTACGGGCAGGTTACCTGTGGAGGGTTGGTTAGTTTCTAAGTGCCAGTTGTTATTGTAGCAGATCAGAGGGGGAGAGCTACAATGAGAGAAAACAAAAAGCGGTTAACACACACACACACTCACACAGATACACACACACAGAGATACACACCAGGCCAGTTGGGTGTGTAGGTCCTGTGTGAGCTGGTAACACTGAGCGTAGTAGCTACCCTGGGCTTCTACAAAGTCAGACAGGCTTCTCAAATGGGCAGCCTGCAACAGACAGGGTAGAACGAGAGAGTGAGCAGGTGTCTGTGTTAATACCAGTCTATGTGAATGTGTGTGTGTGTGCGTGTTGGTACATACATGTGTAGTGTTGATTCCCTCCAGCAGTAGTCTGGTGATCTCTGACTGTCGGTCAAACACACACTGAGAGATACTCAGCTCCATCTCTGCCTGAGAGACTTCCTGGGCCCACATCTGACAGCATTGGATAGAGATACATAGGATCAATCAATGAGAAGACATACAGGAACAGGACCAACCAATGAGAAAACTGCTAGTCCATTTTCATCATATCGTTCAGTCTTACTGGTTTCTACTACCTGATGTTAAAACAAGTGTGTGTGGGAGTGTGCATGTGTATATGTGAGGACTGACCTTCAGCCATCTGACTCGTAGGAAGCTGAACATGTAGGAGACATGAGCTACATACTCCTCTCCTAATGGGTTAGCATTTAGACCCTGAGAGAGAGAAAGAGAGAGAGAGAGAGAGACAGACAGAGAGAGAGAGAGAGAGAAAACAGAGGGAGAGAATGAGAGAGTGATGAGAATTGACTTTTGATGCTGTGCATTGTTGACACTCTTGGAAACCTAAGGCACACCTCTCCTGACCCAACTACACATAAATCTTTCAAGCCACCACTGACCCTTCGTTAAGTCTGAGTAGGTCCAATGGATAGCAACTGTCATCCAGCCTGACACCTAGGACAAGCTCACATTTAAATCGCATGAAAGCCAGTGAAGGCTATGGAAAAAACTGAGTTCTCTTTTTTTTTTTTATTAAAAAAATTAATAAAATGTATGAGGTCAGCAGTATGTGGTCAGCAGTAGGAGGTCAGCAGTAGGAGGTCAGCAGTAGGAGGTCAGCAGTATGTGGTGGGCAGTATGTGGTGGGCAGTATGTGGTGGGCAGTATGTGGTGGGCAGTATGTGGTGAGCAGTATGAGGTCAGCAGTATGTGGTCAGCAGTATGTGGTCAGCAGTATGTCAGCTGTATGAGGTCAGCAGTATGTGGTCAGCAGTATGTGGTGGGCAGTATGTGGTCAGCAGTATGTGGTCAGCAGTATGAGATCAGCAGTATGTGGTGGGCAGTATGTGGTCAGCAGTCAGCAGTATGAGGTCAGCAGTATGTCAGCAGTATGTCGTCAGCAGTATGTGGTCAGTAGTATGAGGTCAGCAGTATGAGGTCAGCAGTATGTGGTCAGCAGTAGGAGGTCAGCAGTATGTGGTCAGCAGTATGTGGTGGGCAGTATGTGGTGGGCAGTATGAGGTCAGCAGTATGAGGTCAGTAGTATGTGGTCAGCAGTATGTAGTCAGCAGTATGTAGTCAGCAGTATGTAGTCAGCAGTATGTGGTCAGCAGTATGAGGTCAGCAGTATGAGGTCAGCAGTATGTGGTCAGCAGTATGTGGTCAGCAGTATGAGGTCAGCAGTATGTGGTCAGCAGTATGTGGTCAGCAGTATGAGATCAGCAGTATGTGGTGGGCAGTATGTGGTCAGCAGTCAGCAGTATGAGGTCAGTAGTCAGCAGTATGAGGTCAGCAGTATGTCAGCAGTATGTCGTCAGCAGTATGTGGTCAGTAGTATGAGGTCAGCAGTATGTCAGCTGTATGAGGTCAGCAGTATGTGGTCAGCAGTATGGGGTCAGCAGTATGTGGTCAGCAGTATGTGGTCAGTAGTATGAGGTCAGCAGTATGTGGTCAGCAGTATGTGGTCAGCAGTATGAGATCAGCAGTATGTGGTGGGCAGTATGAGGTCAGCAGTCAGCAGTATGAGGTCAGCAGTATGTCGTCAGCAGTATGTGGTCAGTAGTATGAGGTCAGCAGTATGTGGTCAGCAGTATGTGGTCAGCAGTATGAGGTCAGCAGTATGAGGTCAGCAGTATTTCAGCTGTATGAGGTCAGCAGTATGTGGTCAGCAGTACGAGGTCAGCAGTATGAGGTCAGCAGTATTTCAGCTGTATGAGGTCAGCAGTATGTGGTCAGCAGTACGAGGTCAGCAGTATGAGGTCAGCAGTATGTCAGCTGTATGAGGTCAGCAGTATGTGTGTTCTCACCCGGGCCTCGCTGTCTGCTTCCTGTGCCTTTCTCAGTCTGGCCTTCGCAATGTCCAGATCTAGCCGCTTATTCCCACTAGCTGCCTGCGCTCATTCTACACACACACACACGCAGTTGTCAGAGTGTATTTGTGTTATAATAGTGTGTGTGTGTTGTGATGTGGTGTGTGTACCTGTATGACTGTGTATTCCTGGTCAGTAAACCTCCGTAGAGGAGACAGGAAGTTGATGTCTGTACTCTGGATCAGCTTCTTGTTTGCCACCCCGATCTGCCTCTCCAACTCCCCACACTTAATCAGAGTACTACTTACACACACACACATATATACACATGTCCAGTCTCTAACCATAGTGTGTGTGTGTGTACCATAGTGTGTGTGTGTGTACCATAGTGTGTGTGTACCGTAGCGTGTATGTATATCGTAGGGTGTGCGTACCGTAGCGTGTGTGTGTACCGTAGCGTGTGTATGTATCATAGGATGTACATGTGTGTGTACCGTAGGGGGTGTGTGTGTACCGTAGGGTGTGTGTGTGTGTACCGTAGGGTGTGTGTCGCCCCAGTTCCAGAGCAGCGTCCATCATGTTTTCACTCAGCAGCTCGTGGGGGGTTGGCCTCTCAGGGGTGCTCCAATCCAGACCCTTATACAACAAGTCCCCTAAACGTACTCCTAAAAGGGTTCAGAGATCAGGGGCTAGAGGTTAAAATCCCTCCGCTTACACACACACACACACACACACACAAAAACTAACCAGGGTTAGGCTGCAGTAAAGTCTCAGTCTGTGAGATGATTTTGTCGGTCCAGGTCTTAGTGGACTCTGCTCTGTCCAGGAGACTCTCCAACCGGCTGTCCAACTCGGTCTTCTCAACCTGCCCCAGAGCTTCCTCCGTATACTGAGGAAATACAACACGTCATCTGTGTGTGTGTTGTAGATGCAGTTTCAAAGGATCACATGGAATCACATTTGAGGAATGGCTGCGCCGTAGACCGTCGCTGTCCACTGTCACGTGGTGCTGAACTTGACGTTGTCCATATGAATGGTGCTGAATCGCCGATTGCTGACCAGCGGCTTTGTTCACAATTTATTTATTGTTTTTTAATAATAATAAATGTTTTATTTATTTTACTAGGCAAGTCAGTTAAGAACAAATTCTTATTTACAATGACTGCCTAGGAACAGTGGGTTAACTGCGTTGTTCAGCGGCAGAATGACAGATTTGTCAGCTCGGGGACTCGATCTAGCAACCTTTCGGTTACTAGTCCAACGCTCCAACCACTAGGCTACCTGCGGCACCAAATACACATCCGTCATCTCCGCTAGTATGTAACTGAATCAGATTGACATATAAATCGACCCTTGAATATCACTTAAGTTAAATTGAACATCTCCCTCACCTGAACTGCTCGGTTGATAAACGCGCCCGCGTCTACAGCGAGCCTCGTGATATCCATCTGGTCAAGGTCGGCCGCACTCCTACCGCGCAACGAGCTTGGCTAGTTGTCTAGCAGCCGTGGACAGCTATAAAAAGACATCTCTTCTAAACGGATTACTGGCATGTGAAAAACTGAGACCGACAGAGTATGACTTGCGGTGATGTATCCTGTCATAACATTTTCCACACAGAGGAGCTAAGAATATCCATCATATCAGCTCGCGTTGTTTGAATGAATGACAGCGGAATCTGTTTACCTCTCCAGTAGCTCGTTTCTCTATTCGCGGTTTAGGGGATTTTTGGTGACGCCAATAGGCTGCTGCAAAGGACATTTGTCGCGCTATGACGCGAAAGAAGATTAGGTATCCCGCCAAATTTCAAACTCCCTCTGTCATGTGTGAGTGAATGCTTCATGTATATTTCTGTTCCTGTTTCAACGATCACCAGACAGACTGACTGGCCCCTCAATAATCTGAACAGGGTGATGAGATTAGACCACACAAACACCAGCATTTCAGAAAATACTATTTTTTAAATTTATTATGGGAAATATGCAACTTCCCCATGAAAAACATAATTACTCCAGACTTACAAAAACATGAAAAAGGAAAATCACTTAATGGATAACAGAACAAGAAAAGTATTGAATTTGTCAACAGAAGCCGTGTGCATCACAGGTAAGGTCCCCAGCCCAGGTACATCTGACACAGTAGTTTGTCGTCGGTAGCCTCCTGTATCAGGTAGTGGACGTGTCCCTCTATAGACAGAGGCAGACCCAACACCTTGTTACGACTCTTTATCACACCCTGCAAACGCTGATCAATCTCACACACATGGGTCTTGGCCTGGGAGGGGAGACAGGAGGTGTTAGTTCATCCTTTCACATTTATTTAGAGATACTGTGTTTTATATGAACATTTCTTTAGAGAGAGAGAGGGATAGTGTGTGTGTGTGTGTACCTTCTCGTTGACTATCTCGCCAGTCTCACTGGCCTGTGTCTTGGACAGTCCTTTAGGTTTACTCCACTCTACCAGAGGGTCATGGAGGAACGTCTTCAGTACACTGAAACAAAAACACACACACACAGTGACTACACCCCCCTACCATTCGACCTTGAAGTCCCACTCACCTGGTGGGCTAGTTTGGCACATGTTGATCTCAGTAGCCTCTGGCGAGAGGGACAGCTTCATTTAAATCCCTGTGTTTATGTGTGTTTGTGTGTGTTTATATATATATATATGTGTGTGTGTGTGTGTGTGTGTGTGTGTGTGTGTGTGTGTGTGTGCACCTCATAAGTGGTTCTCTCTGGTCTCTCATCAGACGTAGCGTGACTTCACAGGCGGTTCTGAACAGCCCCTCTGTCCCCATGGGGCCCATTGCATGGACCATGTTCTGGGTCAGTCTGAACGGAACCACCTCCGGAACATCAAACGTCTCACCCTGAGAGAGTGAAGGGGGGAGAAAGAGAGGGAGAAGGGGTGGGATCGAGAGGCATGTATTCAATTTGGCCTCATGAACTTGTTGAGGTGCAAGCAAGTCCAAGCAACACACACCTTGTTGAAGAGGCAGTTGAAGTCGACGTGAACACACTCCCCGGTGAATGAGTCAAACAGGATGTTCTCTCCATGGCGGTCTCCAAGACCCAGGATGTAGCCCACCACGGACATCACCGCTGTGGAGCGACAGTAGGCTGACCTGCTGCTGTACCTACACACACACACCGACCAGAGACAGACACACACAAACACGGTAAATCACCAGTAATTTATAGTGTATGTGTGTGTTGTAAACGTGTGTGTGTGTGTGTACTGGGTCGTACCATGTGGTGGGGTCAGGGAAGGTTCGGAGGAACCATTCATAGAAGACAGGGGGGTGTCTGGCACACAGGATGTCCTTATGGATTTTCAGTTTCTCCTCAAACGGTGCAGTCTTAGGAAGAATAAACTTCTTCAACTCTTTACCTGACATCAGGATACCTACACACACACACGTAAGTGAGTTTTATTGAGCGTGTGGTCAAAGTGTGTGTACCTCTCTCCTAGTAGAGTGTGGTCAGTGGGTGTACCTCTCTCCTAGTAGAGTGTGGTCAAAGTGTGTGTACCTCTCTCCTAGTAGAGTGTGGTCAGTGGGTGTACCTCTCTCCTAGTAGAGTGTGGTCAGTGGGTGTACCTCTCTCCTAGTAGAGTGTGGTCAGTGGGTGTACCTCTCTCCTAGTAGAGTGTGGTCAGTGGGTGTGTGGTCAGTGGGTCTCTTCTCTCCTAGTAGAGTGTGGTCAGTGGGTGTACCTCTCTCCTAGTAGAGTGTGGTCAGTGGGTGTACCTCTCTCCTAGTAGAGTGTGGTCAGTGGGTGTACCTCTCTCAGTGGGTGTACTAGTAGAGTGTGGTCAGTGGGTGTACCTCTCTCCTAGTAGAGTGTGGTCAGTGGGTGTACCTCTCTCCTAGTAGAGTGGTCAGTGGGTGTACCTCTCTCCTAGTAGAGTGGTCAGTGGGTGTACCTCTCTCCTAGTAGAGTGGTCAGTGGGTGTACCTCTCTCCTAGTAGAGTGTGGTCAGTGGGTGTACCTCTCCTAGTAGAGTGTGGTCAGTGGGTGTACCTCTCCTAGTAGAGTGTGGTCAGTGGGTGTACCTCTCCTAGTAGAGTGTGGTCAGTGGGTGTACCTCTCTCCTTGTAGAGTTTGTTCAGAATGTGTCGGAGACCTCCAGTGTTGTTGACCCACTCGATGATGCCACACTCCTCATTCAGTGGGATCACAGCATATGTACGGATATGGAGCTCCCTCCTCCTGGACTCTGCATCCTTACGCAGGCACTACACACACACACACACACACACACACACACACACACACACAATAGTCTGAAGTGTTCTGTCATCTCTGGGCTACAGCAGAGTGATGTACAGATGCCAGTTGGAGAAGTGACAGGTTAAACACCTTGTTGATGAGGCAGTTGAACTCCATGAGACGACAGTCTTTCCGGAGGTCATCTTTAGGTTTACACATCACAGTGTAGCTCCTCCCATCACTTCCCTTCAGGCCGATCTTCTTGGGCTTCTGGAGGGAGGCTAGGATCTCCACCTACACACACATTATTGTGAGACACACACACCATGTGGCGTGAGACACACACACACACCATGTGGCACGACACAGACACACACAGAAAGACATACTACTCCCCCACACACACACACACACACACACAGAAAGACAAACTACACGCACCATGTGACATGACACACACAGAAAGACAAACTACCCCCCCCTCCACCCCACACACACTCACAGTATCTTCAAAGCCGTCGAGGTAGGCCCAGTGTCCGGGGAATGCGTCGTGGTGCAGTGTGTTTGCAGGGCCAGTAGAGGGCAGTGTGGGGATGAGGACAGACTGCAGAGGGATCAGGATCTGGCTGAACGATGGCTCCTCCACTAGGCGCTTCAACTGCTTGAAATGGACCCCCATACTGAGAGTACTACTGTTACCATCCACCTGGAATACAGAGAGAGAGAAATGGACCCCCATACTGAGAGTACTGTTACCATCCACCTGGAATACAGAGAGAGAGAAATGGACCCCATACTGAGACTACTACTGTTACCATCCACCTGGAATACAGAGAGAGAGAAATGGACCCCATACTGAGAGTACTACTGTTACCATCCACCTGGAATACAGAGAGAGAATACAGAAATGGACCCCACCATCCACTGAATATGTTAGCTAGGGAATGTGGTCCCCATACTGTACTACTGTTACCATCCACCTGGAATACAGAGAGAGAGAAATGGTCCCCATACTGCTAGTGGAATGTGGTCCCCATACTGTGTTACCATCCACCTGGAATACAGAGAGAGAGAAATGGTCCCCAGCAGTGTGTGTGTGTGCCTGCAGTATGTGTGTGTGTGTGTGTAGTATGTGTGTGTGTGTGTGTGTCTTTAGTATGTGTGTGTGTGTGTGTCTGCAGTGTGTGTCTGTGTCTGCAGTGTGTGTCTGTGTCTGCAGTGTGTGTCTGTGTCTGCAGTGTGTGTCTGTGTCTGCAGTGTGTATCTGTGTCTGCAGTGTGTGTCTGTGTCTGTAGTGTGTGTCTGTGTCTGTGTCTCCAGTGTGTGTCTGTAGTGTGTGTCTGTGTGTGTCTGTAGTGTGTGTCTGTGTGTGTGTGTGTGTGTGTGTGTGTGTACCGGCTTGTTGCAGAGCTCCAGTAGTTTGTCAGTCAGTCTGTTGGCATCTCCTATGAACTTCCCCAGACTCTCCTTCAGACTGACAGCCTTCCGCAGGACCTCCTTACAGCGGTTCATACGGGTAGGGTAGGACGACTGGAACACACACACATTTAGCAAGTGCTTTGAGCCTATGACATGAAAATCACTTTCTCAAGTATCATTATAATCTCCATGCAAGGTAAGACAGTAGCTACGCAGACACACATCCCTTCCTGCCCCACACCCCTCCCCTACCTTGGACACTGCGGTCATCAACCACATGGCCTGCTGAGGGTAGGCCAGCAGCACCTTGGCAGCGATGTCCATGAGGACGTTGAAGACGTCCTCACTGCTGTGACACACCCTGGAGATGAGCTGGGAGAAGGCAGTGAGGAACTGGTATGGAGCCAGCCTGGTACAGTGGTCGCTGACCACCTGGTTGATCTTCCCCAGCTCCACGCGTATCTGCCGCTCCGCTCGACCCGCTATGGAGGGGAGAGATGGACATGGTATTCAGTTCAACACGTCTCGGTTTGTCTAAAGGCCCTTCTAGGAGAGATACACAGAGCAAGAGGAACACCAACACTGTTACCTTTCTCCCCCTCACTGACCAACACACTGTTACCTTTCTCCCCCTCACTGACCAACACACTGTTACCTTTCTCCCCCTCACTGACCAACACTGTTACCTTTCTCCCCCTCACTGACCAACACACTGTTACCTTTCTCCCCCTCACTGACCAACACACTGTTACCTTTCTCCCCCTCACTGACCAACACACTGTTACCTTTCTCCCCTCACTGACCAACACACTGTTACCTTTCTCCCCCTCACTGACCAACACACTGTTACCTTTCTCCCCTCACTGACCAACACACTGTTACCTTTCTCCCCTCACTGACCAACACACTGTTACCTTTCTCCCCCTCACTGACCAACACACTGTTACCTTTCTCCCCCTCACTGACCAACACACTGTTACCTTTCTCCCCCTCACTGACCAACACACTGTTACCTTTCTCCCCCTCACTGACCAACACACTGTTACCTTTCTCCCCCTCACTGACCAACACACTGTTACCTTTCTCCCCCTCACTGACCAACACACTGTTACCTTTCTCCCCCTCACTGACCAACACACTGTTACCTTTCTCCCCCTCACTGACCAACACACTGTTACCTTTCTCCCCCTCACTGACCAACACACTGTTACCTTTCTCCCCTTACTGACCAACACACTGTTACCTTTCTCCCCTTACTGACCAACACACTGTTACCTTTCTCCCCCTCACTGACCAACACACTGTTACCTTTCTCCCCCTCACTGACCAACACACTGTTACCTTTCTCCCCTCACTGACCAACACACTGTTACCTTTCTCCCCCTCACTGACCAACACACTGTTACCTTTCTCCCCCTCACTGACCAACACACTGTTACCTTTCTCCCCTCACTGACCAACACACTGTTACCTTTCTCCCCCTCACTGACCAACACACTGTTACCTTTCTCCCCCTACCCAACACACTGTTACCTTTCTCCCCCTCACTGACCAACACACACTTACCTTTCTCCCCTCACTGACCAACACACTGTTACCTTTCTCCCCCTCACTGACCAACACACTTACCTTTCTCCCCCTCACTGACCAACACACTTACCTTTCTCCCCCTCACTGACCAACACACTTACCTTTCTCCCCTCACTGACCAACACACTGTTACCCTTCTCCCCCTCACTGACCAACACACTTACCTTTCTCCCCCTCACTGACCAACACACTGTTACCCTTCTCCCCCTCACTGACCAACACACTTACCTTTCTCCCCCTCACTGACCAACACACTGTTACCCTTCTCCCCCTCACTGACCAACACACTGTTACCCTTCTCCCCCTCACTGACCAACACACTGTTACCCTTCTCCCCCTCACTGACCAACACACTGTTACCCTTCTCCCCCTCACTGACCAACACACTTACCTTTCTCCCCCTTACTGACCAACACACTGTTACCTTTCTCCCCCCACTGACCAACACACTGTTACCTTTCTCCCCCTCACTGACCAACCCACACACTGTTACCTTTCTCCCCCTCACTGACCAAAACACTGTTACCTTTCTCCCCCTCACTGACCAACCCACACACGGTTACCTTTCTCATTCTCATACTCGTAGACTTTGGCCCCGAAGTCCAGCCAGAGAGACAGCATCCGAGGCATGGCCTGATAGATGTACTGGTTCCCAAACTGCAGAGCTCTGGACAACAACACAGGACATAGTTCAGAAGTGGTGGCGACAATATCCGCCAGTAGACATTTCAATATTACGACAGGAGAGATGCTCGTCTTACTTTCCAAAGTAGGTGACGATGTATCGTATGAGGTTGCCCTGTTTCTCCAGCTTGTTGTCTGTCACCATGGGCATCAACTTGTCATAGTATTTAGCCAGGTAGAAGTTACCATCCTCCCACTCTGGTAGCAGGGTGGTCACATCCTGGAGAGGTAGAGGAAGGCAACGTTAGTGTTGGGTACATTGTAAGCCTTCATGATGGCACTGGACACTGTTGGGTAGTATAGTGTTGGGTAGTATAGTGTTGGGTAGTATATGGTTGATAGTGTTGGGTAGTATAGCATTGGGTAGTATATGGTTGATAGTGTTGGGTAGTATTGCATTGGGGTAGTATAGCATTGCGTAGTATATGGTTGATAGTGTTGGGTAGTATAGCATTGGGTAATATATGTTTCATAGTTCGGGTAGTATCGTCTTGGGTAGTAGAGCTTTGGGTAGTATATGGTTGATATTGTTGGGTTGTATCGCGTTGGGTAGTATAATGTCGGGTAGTTGGGTAGTATTGCGTTGGGGAGTATAATGTCGGGTAGTTGGGTAGTATAATGTCGGGTAGTTGGGTAGTATTGAGTTGGGTAGTATAATGTCGGGTAGTTGGGTAGTATAATGTCGGGTAATTGGGTAGTATAATGTCGGGTAGTTGGGTAGTATTGCGTTGGGTAGTATAATGTCGGGTAGTTGGGTAGTATAGCGTTGGGTAGTTGGGTAGTATAATGTCGGGTAGTTGGGTAGTATAATGTCGGGTAGTTGGGTAGTATCGCGTTGGGTAGTATAATGTTGGGTAGTATAATGTCGGGTAGTTGGGTAGTATAATGTCGGATAGTATAATGTCGGGTAGTTGGGTAGTATAATGTCGGGTAGTTGGGTAGTATAATGTCGGGTAGTTGGGTAGTATCGCGTTGGGTAGTATAATGTTGGGTAGTTGGGTAGTATAATGTCAGGTAGTTGGGTTGTATCGCGTTGGGTAGTATGTCGGGTAGTATAATGTCAGGTAGTTGGGTAGTATTGCGTTGGGTAGTATAATGTCGGGTAGTTGGGTAGTATAATGTCGGGTAGTTGGGTAGTATCGCGTTGGGTAGTATAATGTCGGGTAGTTGGGTAGTATAAGGTCAGGTAGTTGGGTAGTATAAGGTCAGGTAGTTGGGTAGTATAAGGTCAGGTAGTTGGGTAGTATAAGCTCAGGTAGTTGGGTAGTATAAGCTCAGGTAGTTGGGTAGTATAAGCTCAGGTAGTTGGGTAGTATAATGTCAGGTAGTTGGGTAGTATAATGTCAGGTAGTTGGGTAGTATAAGGTCAGGTAGTTGGGTAGTATAAGGTCAGGTAGTTGGGTAGTATAAGGTCAGGTAGTTGGGTAGTATAAGGTCAGGTAGTTGGGTAGTATAAGGTCAGGTAGTTGGGTAGTATAAGGTCAGGTAGTTGGGTAGTATAATGTCGGGTAGTTGGGTAGTATAATGTCGGGTAGTTGGGTAGTATCGCGTTGGGTAGTATAATGTTGGGTAGTATCGTACTAGGTACCTTGTAGGCCTTCATGATGGCGTTGGACTCAAAGTTGGCTGTCTCCTCCATGAAGCGTCCCACCAGAAGCATGGCTTTACCTGAAACACCATATCATCATGACCCATATCTGTAATTACATCTCATTATGTTATGTCATTATTAACAACAGTAGACTACCTTTGGTCTGTAGACTCCTCTTGTCTGAGAGAGGCTGGTCGACTGGGAAACACTGAGTCACTCCCTTCTGGAGAACTATCAACGCCTGGTGGACATCTCCCTACAGAGACACAGAGAGAGATGCATGTGAGTGTGTGTGAGTGAGAGCATATGTGTTTGTGTGTAAGAGAGAGTAGGTTAGTGTTTATATGCGTGTACCTTGGACCATAGCCACTTGGCCTTCTCTGTCAGTAGTTCGGCAGTGTGTGTGTTCTGTCCGTTCAGCAGAGCGTTGAAGGCTGTCTGGTGATGTCCTGCCTTCCTGGCCACCCGGGCACTCTGCAACCAGCACTCTCCGACCAGCCCCTCACACACACTGAGACACACACACACAAAAAATGAGTAACCTTGCCTGTGATGTGAAAATTAGCATTAGCTTTCAGAGTGATTGCCTCGGCTTTAGCTTAGTGGTGTTGTGGAAATGACCACCAGGGACACCTGAAGTCCATATTAAGTGAATAATTGATTATTAACAGCAAGCTGGAGAGGTCACAGTCAAACTTAGATGCATAAAGAACCGGTCTGAAAGGAGCAGTCTAGTTACTTCTCTTATATACTACTTATATTTGCATGATTTAGCTTATCCATTATTCAAAATTCATTCATTTGGTTCATGCATGTTACAAACCAATACCTCACGAGGCTTCTTCTCCCCAAGCGGAGACCTTCAAACTGACATATCTTTCATTCTCAAAACAAGGGTCTGGGCGTACTGCCTAATTGCAGATACTGATAGTGAGGATTCTTCCCAGGCATGATCAATCAGTCACTTACATGAACCCAGTCTAATTGGTTATTAGAAAAGCACAAACATCAAATATTCACACTGGGATAAAAGAGTCTAGTGGGACTCACCCTGAGCCGATGCTCAGCAGGGCTCGCCGCAGGGCCAGGATTGGCTCTTTGGCACGGAAAGAATTCTGGGTCATCTCCAGCCGATCTGGCCAATGGGAGGGCAGCGTGGCTGTGCTAGGGGCATGGCCTTCTCTCTGTCTCTGGAGGTCAGTGAAGGCATGCTCCAACTCACTCAGCATGTGGAGCCTAAACACACACAAATACACACATCAGTGTGCCTGTATGTGTGTATAAAGGTGGGTGTATCTGTGTGTGAGGAGGTTAGTGTGTGACCTGACAATGTATTCGTATCCTCTCTGGTAGGTCCCAGTCTCATAGCTAGCAGCAGCTAGAGGCACCACCTGCTCTGTCCTGACCAGCTTCAGTTTGTCGTAGAACGTCTCCGTGTCGCGCCGCTTAGCCGCTAGCAGCATCTGACCCAGCCTCACACCCCACGTGCTGGACTTACGATCTGCACACACACACCAAAACAACAGTCAAATGTTATAGCAATGTCAACAACGTCAACATGTGTGTGTGTGTGTGTTCTCACCAGAGCCCAGGTAGTCCTCCAGTAGGTCCCACTTGCTGAGCTTCCAGGCAGCTTCCACCCTGTAGGTGTTCAGATCAGACTTCCACTGGGGCCTACGGATAACCAGGTGAAAATAACCTGTGTTTACAATGGAAAGGACTCATTTACTGGACTAGCATGGATGTGTGTGTTTTGTCACCTGTTGGCCAGGACTCCATTGACCTGTGTGACGACAGTAGAGAGCTGTCCCAGCCCCAGCATAGAACTCATCACCCCATGGTAGTGTCCTATCTAGACAGGGAGACAGAGTTCACTGCAGTCTGTATTCACAACCACATATACTGATACACACTTCATCAACACGTGTGTGTGTGTGTTACCTGGTCGGACTCCAGCTGTATGGCCCGGTCGTAGCAGGCCGTAGCGTCTCTTAGCAACCCGATGCTCTCGTGTTCTAGAATCTGTTCCCGTAGGGACGGCTCTTCCCGCCGGAGAGCGTTCGCACCCCTCACACCGTCCGGTTCGTGCATGGCCGCGTACAGCGTCTGCACACACACACACACTATGTGTTAGGCTTCTCTATTCAGTATGTGTCTCACCGGTAGACGTGATGCGGTGGTGTGTGAGAGAGTTACCTGTAGGAAGCTCAGATGATCTTGGATGTCCTCTTTGTTCTCCAGTATGTAAGCCTCGAAGTGCATCAGGGCTCTGGTGTAGGCTTTAGACCGTAGAGAGGCCTTGGCTAACACGTCCTGAGGGATGCCTTTTAGAAACGCTACCACCCGCTGGTAGTCACCACTTTCTGTAAACACACACACACACACTTCAGTGAATCATAATTCCACGCCTGAGCTGTTATTACACAGTGCATTCTGAGGTTCAGCAATGAAGTGTGTGTGTTACTAACCGCTGTGTTTGATTCTAGCCGACAGTGTGTGTCGGCTCCACTGGGTGAGGTGAGCCAGCATACTGAACACCGTCTGGGTGCTCAGCTGTGATAGGCTGGACGTTGCTTCCTGGTTCTGAGTACGGAGCTGTGAAAGGCTAGATGAGGCCTCCTGGACACGCCCGCCACGCCCATCACCCTCTGTGAGCACAGCCAGCATTTCCTCTGTTACCTGGAGAAACAGATTTAATTGAACTTTTACATTTTTTTTTGTATTTGACCACCTTTTCCGCCACAATTTTGCGATATCTAATTGCTATTTACGATCTTGTCTCGTTGCTGCAACTCCCCAATGGGCTCAGGAAAGACGAAGGTCGAGTCATGCATCCTCCAAAACATGACCCGCCAAACAGCGCTTCTTAACACCTGCCCGCTTAACCAGGAAGTCAGCTGCACCAATGTATTGGAGGAAACACTGTTCAACTGACGACTGAAGTCAGCCTGCAGGTGCCCGGCCCGCCACAAGGAGTCACTAGAGCGTGATGAGCCAAACCCTCCCCTGACCCGGGCGACGCTGGGCCAATTGTGCGCCGCATTATGGGACTCCCGGTCACGGCCGGTTGCGACACAGCCTGGGATCAAACCCGGGTCTGTAGTGATGCCTCAAGCACTGCGACGCAGTGCCTTTGACCACTGCACCATTCGGGAGGCCAGATCAATCATTTAATGTCACAATAAATGTAATTTCAGTTGGAGTTAATTATGTTAATTTGATCTAAATAAGCTTTTAGTTGTTGTAATTCTATTAGTCATAAAGAAAGAGGAGGTAGTGAGGTGTGTGGTACCTCTCCTTGTTCAACAGCAGTGCAGCCCATCAGCATGTAAAGCAGTATATGGGGCAGCAGGTAGATGGTAACTTTGTAGTCGTGTTTGATGATGAAACTGCAACAGGTGAATACCTTGCTGGCCAACTCATGTCTCACCTGAAACAAACCCATACAACGTGTCGGAAAGTTATCCCCCAAACAATTTGAATTTCTTTATAAATTAAAAACAGCGTTACCACATATACATTTAAAAGTGTGTACCACAGGGTTTAATGTTGGGACCAGTGTTTTTTTAATTATTGTTGGCCATGAACTATGGTATATATTTCAAGACTGACCTGGCTGGTGAGGTATCCAGCAAAGCTAGCTGACAGTGGTTAAAGTCCAGGCTCAGAGGTTACCTTGCTGATGAGGTATCCGGCCCAGGTAGCTGACCAATCAGAGAACTTGGTTCCTCGGCTGCTGAGGTAGACAGGCTTCTTCACCTTGGACCAGTTCACCACCTTTTGACTGCTCTTATACCTACACAAACAGGAGAGATGATGTGGTGTGTATGTGTATGTGTGAGAGAGTGAGATAGTGAGAGAGAGAGTACCTGCTGTTGAGGTGAGGCTCCAGTATCTCTTGGACTTGTTCAGGGAATCTCCTCCACAGCCGTCGACCAGGGGAGTCACTACGGCCCTCACGACACTCAAATATAGACAGCAGCTCCTGGAACAAACACACACGTGTCAGGAAGGAGATCCATGTTTTTGCCTCCAATTAATGAATTGGTTGTGAACAATAAAGAATTATATTGTGTGTACCTGCATTGCATAGGCTGCCGAGTCCTGTGCTCTGACATCATCAGCATACGCCAAGAAAGTCCTGGTCAGTTCCGTCAGTAGTTCATAGGCAAAGTTACTCTCCTCCACCCCACTCTACACACAAACAAATATTTATTCAGATTCAACAAATTGGAAGAAACGCTGTTTCCTTTCTGGGTTCATTTCACAGCGTTTTCACACTCTGTCATTACCACGAAGGTGTTGCTGCTGCCGTGTGTGTGTGTGCGCGAGAAGTCCAGCCGTCCAGGGTCCACGGCCCCCAGTTCCCCCAGACACTCCCCACACAGCAGCCTGGCCGTCGGGGAAGAGTCCTGACAACCTCGCAGTAACACTGAGACTAATGAGGAGATGACTGGCTCTACCGCCTCCGACGCACACACCTGTCGCAGCAACCACTCCTAGAGAACACACACACAGCAGAACATAACACACAGCATCTCAGCAACACACACAAAATGTGACAACTATGAATTATGTGTTGTTAAAGAAACAACAACACACCTGGTTGCTGTGCATCATGTCCTTGAGGCTGGTCAGAGCGTGAACTCTGACGTCCAGGTTCTCGTGTTGGACAGCCCTCATGGAGAGCTGCAGGCCTGCAGCCAGGTCACTGGTCCTGGACGTCAACTAGAGAGAAGAGAACCTTCATTATCTTCGTCATCATCAAAAGTGAGTGTATTGGTGCTTTTCCCCTGCGGAGTAAAACAGTGTTTTTGGGCGAACGTCTCAGGCCTACAGACCAAAGGCTGGAAGGACTTTATCTGGCCAGGGTAATAACCCATATGTGTGTACTCACCTTTTGTAGGACTGTGTGTGGGTATGTGTGTGTGTGTTCCCACCTTCTTGTAGTCCTGCAGGACAGTGTGTATGTCTTTGAGTTCAGGGTGGTCTGGCAGGAAGTAGATTTCATGGAGATAGTCCTGCACCTCTTCCCTGTAGGACACAGACAGAGATTGTTACGTGTGTTTGGGTGGTGTGTGGGTGGTGTGTGTGTGTTCAGTTACCTGTTGTCCAGTATGAGGTAGTGTATTATAGCAGCAGTCTCTCTGGGCTGGAGTGGTATCAGCGGAAGAAGCGCCACGATCACATGACTGAGCAACGGCCCCAGGTGGGCGGGCTCTACCGTACGCACAAAACACTCCCACGTCCTGTCCACACAGGAAACAATAAGTTATAACCAGGAAGAAGGAAGCAAGCAAAGTGAATTAGTGTGTGTGTGTTAGCACTATGTGTACTGACTGGCAGCAGAGCAGAGGGAAGTCTTGTCTGTATCGTAGTCCGGTCCGTAGTGTGGTCATCATCTTGACTCGGACTGAGCTGGTGTGTTTGGAGCCCATCATCTTCATCAGGGCCATCAGGCTGGTCAGGGCCATCTTCTTACCGTCCTTCTCCCCAGCACTGGAGCTCAGCAGCTGCATGTTGAAGAAGGCCAGGATGCCCAGCAGCTTGGGCTGGAGGTAATCAGCCTGGGGGAGAGAGAGAGAGATTTAAAGTAAAGAGGAAGATGTTTTCCAAGCACTCAGTGACACTGAAGCCTCACCATTGCTAAAGGACTGATGCATCTCCTAGAAACTAATCAGAAAAGCAATGATGTCATCAGTGTGATGTCATTACCATGTGTTCCGGGGTGGTGATGTCACGTGGTCCCTGGTACGGGTCATCATTGGAGGCAAATGAGGCCAGGATGGCCAGACCATTAAACACCTACACACAAACACACACGGTCAAACCAATAAACATCTACACAGACAACGCAATAAGCCACAAAAGGCCATGATGACATATTCCAGCTAAAGGATGTTGGACACAAAGCGATGCCCCAGTGTGTGTACTTGTTGGTAGTGTTCTCCCAGGCGTAGCAGCAGCTCGTTGTGCAGGCCCTGGAAGTCCTGCCTCAGCAGAGAGCCCAGCTCTATCTCCGTCTCTCTCTGGAGGTAGTGGAAGGCTCTCTCCAGCTCCTCCTTAGTGCAGGAACACACCAGGTGGCTGAAGATGTACTTGAAGTTGTTGATCAGGATCTCGCGCCGGTTTGCTTTCATCTCATTGGCCAGCGTCCTGATGAGGGCAGAGCCTGTGGCACTGGCCTTCGCGGCCAGATAGGGGAGGAGCACCTGGAGAGTCCTCTGCAAACACACACACACAACACACACTGTATACACACATTTCAATTGGTCCAAATTAAATCCTTGCTGATTTCAATATCAAGTTCTAGATTATAATAAACAAACTGAATTTTTTTTGTGTTTTTCACAATTCCTGACATTTAATCATAGTAAAAATTGTTAGTCTAAGGTAATTTAGGATCACCACTTCATTTTAAATGTGAAATGTCAGAATAATAGTTGAGAGAATGATTTGTCAGCTTTTATTTCTTTCATCCCATTCCCAGTGGGTCAGAAGTTTACATGCTACCAAATACTAATTGAGTGTATTGCCTTTAAATTGTTTAACTTGGGTCAAACGTTTCAGGTAGCCTTCCACAAGCTTCCCACAATAAGTTGGGTGAACATTCCTCCTGACAGAGCTGGTGTAACTGAGTCAGGTTTGTAGGCCTCCCTGATAGCACACGCCTTTTCAGTTCTGCCCACACATTTTCTATAGGATTGAGGTCAGGGCTTTGTGATGGCCACTCCAATACCGTGACTTTGTTGTCCTTAAGCCATTTTGCCACAACTTCAGAAGTATGCTTGGGGTCATTGTCCATTTGGAAGACCCATTTGCGACCAAGCTTTAACTTCCTGACTGATGTCTTGAGATGTTGCTTCAATATATCCACATCATTTTCTTTCCTCATGATGCCATCTATTTTGTGAAGTGCACCAGTCCCTTCTGCAGCAAAGCACCCCCACAACATGATGCTGCCACCCCCCCCCCCATGCTTCACAGTTGGGATGGTGTTCTTCGGCTTGCAAGCCTCCCCCTTTTTCCTCCAAACATAACAATGGTCATTATGGCCAAACAGTTCTATTTGTGTTTCATCAGACCAGAGGACATTTGCATGATATTTGTCCCCATGTGCAGTTGCAAACAGTAGTCTGGCTTTTTTATGGCGGTTTTGGAGCAGTGGCTTCATCCTTGCTGAGAGGCCTTTCAGTTCATGTTGATATAGGACTCGTTTTACTGTGGATATAGATACTTTTGTACCTGTTCCCTCCAGCATCTTCACAAGGTCCTTTGCTGTTGTTCTGGGATTGATTTGCACTTTTCGCACCAAAGTACATTCATCTCTAAGAGACAGAACGCATCTCCTTCCTGAGTGGTATGATGGCTGCATGGTCCCATGGTGTTTATACTTGCATACTATTGATTCTACAGATGAACGTGGTACCTTCAGGCGTTTGGAAATAGTCTACAATTGTTTTCTGAGGTCTTGGCTGTTTTCTTTTGATTTTCCCCATGATGTCAAGCAAAGAGGAACTGTGTTTGAAGGTAGGCCTTGAAATACATCCACAGATACACCTCCAATTGACTCAAATGATGTCAATTAGCCTATTAGAAGCTTCTAAAGCAATGACATAATTTTCTGGAATTTTCCAAGCTGTTTAAAAGGCACAGTCAACTTAGTGTATGTAAACTTCTGACCCACTGGAATTGTGATACAGTGAATTATAAGTGAAATAATCTGTCTGTAAACAATTGTTGTCATGCACCAAGTCGATGTCCTAACCGACATGCCAAAACTATAGTTTGTTAACAAGAAATTTGTGGAGTGGTTGAAACATTAGTCTTAATGATTCCAACCTAAGTGCGTGTAAACTTCCGACTTCAACTGTATATATGTGTGTGTGCACATACCGTGAGGAAGCGCTGCAGGTCAGGGAAGTCAAAGGCGTGGGCGACCTGAGACAGGATGTCCAGAGCTACTTCTCTCTGATTGGCTAGCTGGCTACCTTGCTCTGGCGTGCTCCGCAGGGAGCCGACGTGACGCGAGTGGAGAGATTCTACCAGGAACTAAACACACACACCAACACTGGTACAACCAGGTACAAGCAGACAGTTGTGATTATATACAAGTGTGTGTGTGTTGGCAGACAAGGTTACCTGGCAGACAGGGTTCTTGTACTGACTGAACAGTGTCTGTAGTTTGAGTCCTCTAGCTGTGGCCAGGGCAGAGATCTGTGTGTAGGCTGACACAGAGACAGGAGAGGACTTGGACAGGAGACAGTGCAGTAACCTCAGGAGAGAGAACGACACCAAGCTACCCTTAGCAGCCCTGGGGGAGAGAGAGAGAGGGAGGGAGAGACGGAGAGAAGGGGGGGAGGCTTGAAAGCTTGTTAGAACTGTCACCAAGGTCTAATTAATCTCCATCACATCTTTTTCACCAAGACATTAAAAGTGTTTTCTGATGTGTGTGTTACCTGCCAATCTCTCCAGTGGTCAGTATGAGCGTGCTGCGTAGCTCGTCGTCTCTGTTGAGTTTAGCCTTACTGAACGCCTCCTTCACACGAGACACCAGCAGCTCCTTGACTGGATCCTTGTCGGGTTCGGAGGTGGGCTCCGCCAGCAGGAAGCGAACTGATTGGCTGAAGAGTGTTCTGACTGACGGGTCTGGGTCTTCTATTAGGCCAATCAGATCTCTCAGAATGGCCAGAGAGTCACTGTCTCCGCCTCCAAGGTTGACATGCTGGCAGAGGTGTGGCAGAGCATCTAGGAACGCTAAGACACACACACACAAACACGTAAGATCTCACACACTCATTTCGTCAACATCAAAACAAGAACACACACACACCTCTTTTGGCAACACTGCTGCTACTCGGTCGTAGCAGAGGTAGGACGGGCTTGATGACGGATGCTCCAATGGGAGTGCCCTTCCCAGCATGCTCAGCTGCAAGGCCGAGGCGGGAGCAAAGGATCATGGGTAGTGGGAGGGGCTCCTTGTGATTGACATTTAATTTGGAGCTCCCCGATAGGACGCAGGTCAGCTGACCAGAAATACCAGCTAGCTCCGCCCTCACCTGCTCTGAGCTGTCCTCCAGGACACTCCTACACAGACAGAAAAACTGTTAGCATACCCCTGACACAGTGATGGAAATGCTGAAAGTATGTCAGTGTGCAAGGTGGTGTGTGTCAGGTTGTGGTGTGTGTACTTACATTAAGGTGGTGTGTGTCAAGTTGTGGTGTGTGTACTTACATTAAGGTAGTGTGTGTCAAGTTGTGGTGTGTGTACTTACATTAAGGTGGTGTGTGTCAAGTTGTGGTGTGTGTGTCCCACATGGTGCAGTAGTAGAGGAAAGCTCCTGACAGCGCTGGCCCTGACCACCTCATGTGGACTCTCCAGTGCCTGGGAACACACAGACACACGCCACGACACACACACATCCTCACGCAGCAGAGACAGCAGCAACACACACTCCGCCTGGACCTGGGGGCTGCAGAGACAGATGTTATATTCACACACACACACACACACACACACACACACACACACACACACACACACACACAGTAACTCACAGTAGCAGGGAGACATTCTCTTAGCCAAGTCGGGAGGCTGGGGGGAATCCTGCCATCTGATACGCTGGGACAGACGATAGCTCACACACCCATGGCACGGACAGCAACGCGCACACACTATTCTGGAGACCACTGTCCTCAGCCGGGCTACTCACTACGCACAGACACGGAGGTAAGAACAACATTTTACCTGACAACAATTTATATGTGTGTGTGTGTGTGTGTGTGTGTGAATATAACATCTCTGTCTCTGCAGCCCCCCAGGTCCAGGCGGAGTGTGTGTTGCTGCTGTCTCTGCTGCGTGAGGATGTGTGTGTGTCGTGGCGTGTGTCTGTGTGTTCCCAGGCCCTGGAGGGTCCCGTTTTCTTACTTGTCAGGTAGATGATGGAGTCCAGTATTCTGACAGCCACCTGGATGGCAGACTGTATATGGGCGTGGTCAGCGGTAGACTTAGCCCCACCCAGTAGTGATTGACAGGTTTCCAAAGCCCTGCCCAGAGTGGAGGCAGACAGCCACAGCAGAGAGGAGGAACTGGAGGAGAGAAAGAGATCTGTGTGAGAGATAATGTGGGGTGTGTGATACCTGGTGTGTGTGTGTTACCTTCTGGGTGGGTGTGTGATACCTGGTGTGTTTTGGTGTGTGTGTGTTACCTTCTGGGTGTGTGTGATATACCTGGTGTGTGTGTAACAGAGGCCAGCCAGGTGCAGGATGAGAGCGAGTCCCTCCAGAGCTCTCAGGGTCATCTGAGTGTCCGCATCAGGCTCAGGGGTCGTCGGGTCAAGGTCACAGTTCACCAGAGAAGCCAGAAGGTCATCCAGCCTGCTGCTCACTGCCGCCCACACCTCACTACGCACACGCATGTCCACCTCCCTACACACACACACACACACACACACACACACACACACACACACACAAACATAAATAAAGATAAAGATGGTAACACGTTGATATGGACAGTAGGATTTAGAGTGATCTAGAGAGTAGAGATCAGATGTGACTCACATCGGGGGGGTTTCGGGGGTCTTGCTGGCCAGGGGGGTGATAGGTAGACAGGGTCGCTTAGCAGCTGTTTCTCCATCCTCCCTCTCTTGCATCACCACGGCAACCTCAGCCTTCAGGGCAGTGTAAAGAAACCCATGCACACACTGACACACACACACACAGGACTGTAAGTTGATTTTACACAAATATTCAAACCAAATGCAATCGGTTGATAAATGAAGGCCAGTGTGTGTGTGTGTGTGAGAGAGATGCAGGTGGAAAGGGGACTCTAGATGGATATAACCAGTTTCAGCTTGGTCATTGCCATTGAGGGGTTCCACCATTTTAAAATAGTCAACTGGGTGGAGACTACAATGGGTTGGGAGCGATCAGTCAACGATCAGAGCATTGTCTTCTTTTTCAAATTGGGTTGCCTATGGTTTATAAAATATCACCGTCTAGTGGCCACAATAAATTAATGACACACAAGATTTGGTTCAGGACTCCAGAACTGCAGGTGGTGGTAAATCATCAACATTATCTTTACGCTTTCTTTTACAGAAAAGAAGAAGAAAATTGACCACTTTAAAATAGAGATTGCTTCACTTGCGCTGGCCATGCTGAGAAAAACAAAGATGATACAAAGATGAGTCCTCTTTCTAACTCTATGGTGTGTGCGTACCTCAGACTGTTTCTCCATCCCGATGGAGTGTGTGAGGTTTCTGCAGACATCAGTGACTCTCTGTCTCCGTAGCGACGAGGCGCTCTCGTATCCCGATGGAACGGACAACAGGAAGTTAAAGACAAAGCTCAGAGATTGGCTGATCTCTAATTCCAGAACTAAGCCCGCCCCTGCCAGAACACACACACGTTCCAACAGCTGGGCCAGGTGGGTACGCTCAAAACGTGTGTGTGTGTGAGCAGATCCAAACACACACTGGGTCAGCTTCAGCAGCTCTCCCCCATATGTCTCTGGCTCAGGTGTGTGTGTGTCCAGCAGCATCAGGTACGCTGTAAAAAACTCCTGACTCCGCCTCTCCGGGAACCCACCAATCTCTGCCAACCGCCTCAGCATCACCATAGCAACCTTCCTTAACCGAGCACTCCCATAGGCCAAGACCAAACATCCCGCCTCCCAAGCCACCCCCATCTCCCTGCGGTTGGCCAATCCCCTGAGGGCATCGGTCAGAACGTTCACTGTCACTGCAACCAAGGTTTCCAAGGCGGCAGGCGAGGGGAGGAGGAGTGGTGAGGGGGTGAGATAAGGGGTGAGAGAGACAGAGAAAGACTGCAGGGTTACCGGCCACAAGGTGTGTGTGTTTGTAGAGTGTGTATGTGTTCCTGGGGTGTGTGAGTGTGTGTGTGTGTAGAGCAGATTGCTGAGGTCCTGGGCCAATCCAAGCATCTCTTTGGCGATGACGTTGAAGGTGATTGGTGCTCGCGGTCTGAGTGCGTGCAGTAGGGAGCAGAGCACGGCCGAGACACGTCCATGGATGACGTCACAGCTTGGAGATGCGGCGACCCGCAGCAACCTGCCGACAACCCACCTACTGAACTCTAGCGAGAGAGACAGAGCGGGAGAATAAGGGAGAGGGAGTAAGGAGGAGAGGACAGATTAAACCACAAGTGTGTGTGTGCGTTCTTACCGGTGCTGCTCTGCTGTGTGTCTGTGAAGTGGGCCAGCTGACAGGCAGGGTTGACAAACATCAGAGAGGAAGACTTTATAATATGCTGAACAAAGTCCAACAGCATCACACACGCTGGCTCTGAACTGGACCTCTTAGACAGCTCCAACGCAACTGAAACAGACACACACACATAGTCAATACACTGGGCGAGGAGAAACAGCAACAGAGCAAGAAACAGCGACTCACCGACATCTACGTCTGTCAGTATTCGGTCAATGAACTGACAGAGAATCTGACGAGGCTTCTGAACCACCTTGTTGTATTCCTCTGCTGTGGCACTGGAAGTGTAGAAAATCGTCAATGTGTCTGATATGCATGACTGATTCTACTGCATTGACAAGTTGTCTCAGCAATGTAGTTAGCTAGCTAAGTGTACTATTAACAAGCTACCGAGCTAGTTAGCATTATTGATGTTTATCAAGTCACACTGTTCAATTATTTTATTAAACAGCAATATGCCGAGCAGTTAGAAAACTTTACTAAGTTAGCCAGCATTAGCTAGCATGTTAGCTACCCACAATAGCTAAACAATAACAATGTCCAGCGTAAAAACAGAGTCGGAGTCTCACCTCGCTAGCTCCTGCAGTGCAGGTATCATAGCGGACATCTCCAAGCCTTCCATCTTTAGACCAGGGACTGTGAACAGTCCACAAACCGCTCTATTTAAAAACAGCTGGCTAAATTGTACCCTGTTATGAGAGAAACGACAACATTTCGGCCCTCATGTCTTCCTCAAAGGAGCCGTTTGAAATCTTTCGCTCCAAAGTGACGTTTGGCTATGGCAACCGTAGAGGTCCAGTCTTGATTCGGACAAGTTACAAACGCAAACTGCTCTCCATTGAGGAAACTGCAGCAGAGAGGATGGAAAACCCACAGATTTACAGAATTTAGAACTCAGTAATTTAATAGGATCTCTTTGGGAAAAATCCTAAAATATTTTCATGTCACTGTTATTGTCCAGCATTACCTATTGAATATGATGATCACATTGGCCTTTTTTCTACTAACTGTGTATGTCTGTCTACTTCTGCAGGTGGGTCTGAGATTGAGAATCTGGACTACTAGCCTGAGTTTGTAGGTGTCTTGTGATTATACAGTGCCAGTCAAAAGTTTGGACACACCTACTCATTCAAGGGTTTTTCTTTTTTTTGACTATTTTCTACATTGTACAATAGTACTGAAGACATCAAAACTATGAAATAACACATATGGAATCATGTAGTAACCAAAAAAGTGTGAAACAAATGTAAATATATGTTATATTTCAGATTCTTCAAAGTAGCCACCCATACAAATTGGCGCCGACAGAGATGGTCGCCTCACTTCAGGTCCTTAGGAAACTATGCAGTAATTAGTTTTTTTAAATGTATTATTTCTTACATTGTTAGCCCAGAAAATCTCAAGTGTTATTACATACAGCCGGGAAGAACTATTGGATATAAATGCGACGTCAACTTACCAACATTACGACCAAGAATATGACTTTCCCGAAGCGGATCCTTTGTTCGGACCTCCACCCTGGACATGGGATCTAATCCCAGAGGCTGATCTAAAACAACGCTGGAGAGGCAGACGGAGTGGCCTACTGGTCAGACATAGAAAGCTAATCTGAGAACAAGGTTCCTAAATTCTATCAGCATATCGAATGCACGACACGAGCTGGTAGCTTTCTGGACCATTGCTACGAAGTTCCACGATGCATACAAAGCCCTACCCCGCCCTCCCTTCGGCAAATCTGACCATGACTCCATTTTGTTGCTCTCAGCCTATAGACAGAAACTAAAACAGGAAACGCCTGTGCTCAGGTCTATCCAACGCTGGTCTGACAATTGGATTCCACACTTCAGGATTGCTTCAATCACGTGGACTGGGATATGTTCCGGGTAGCCTCAGACAATTACATTGACATATACTCTGACTTGGTGAGCAAGTTTATTAGCAAGTGCATCGGTGATGTTGTACCCACTGTGACTATTACAACCTTCCCTAACTAGAAACAGTGGATTGATGCCAGCATTCACGCAAAACTGAAAGTGCGAACCACCGCTTTTAATCATGGGAAGGCAACTGGAAACATGATCGAATACAAACCGCAAGCAAAGCGTCAGTATAGAGACAAAGTAGAGTGACAATTCAATGGCTCAAACACGAGACGTATGTGGCAGGATCTACAGTCAATCACGGATTACAAAAAGAAAACCAGCCCCGTCACAGACATCGACGTCTTGATCCCAGACAAATTAAACAACTTCTTTGCTCGCTTTGAAGACAATACAATGGCACTGACACAGCCCACTACCAAAGCCTGTGGGCTCTCCTTCTCCCTGGCCAACATGAGTAAAACATTTAAACGTGTTAACCCTCGCAAGGCTGACGGCCCAGACAGCATCCCTAGCCATGTCCTCAGAGCATGCGCAGACCAGCTGGCTGGTGTGTTTACGGGCATATTCAATCCATCCCAATCCCAGTCTGCTGTGCACACATACTTCATGATGGCCACCATTATTCCTGTTCCCAAGAAAGCTAAGGTAACTGAACTAAATCACTATCACACCGTAGCACTCACCTCTGTCATCATGAAGTGCTTTGAGAGACTAGTCAAGGATGGTATCACCGCCACCCTACCTGATACCCTAGAACCACTCCAATTTGCTTACCGCCCCAATAGGTCCACAGACGACACAATCGCCATCACACTGCACACTGCCATCTGGACAAGAGGAATACCTATATAAGAATGCTGTTCATTGACTACAGCTCGGCATTTAACACCATAGTACCCTTCAAACTCATCATTAAGCTGGAGACCCCGGGTCTCGACCCCACCCTGTGCAACTGGGTCCTGGACTTTCTGATGGTCCACCCCCAGGTGGTGAGGGTAGGAAACAACCTCTCCACCCCACTGATCCTCAACACTGGGGCCCCACAAGGGTGCGTTCTCAGCCCTCTCCTGTACTCCCTGTTCACCCTTGGCTGCGTGGCCATGCACACTTCCAACTCAATCATCAAGTTTGCAGGCACACTGAACCAGCATGGCTACCACAGCAGTCTATAGCAATACACCATCCCATCTGGTTTGTGCTTAGTGGGACTATGTTTTTCAAACGGACAATGGCCCAACACACCTCCAGGCTGTGTAAGGGCTATTTGACTGAGAAGGATAGTGATTGAGTGCTGTATCAGATGACCTGGCCTCCACAATCTCCCAACCCCAACCCAATTGAGATGGTAAGGAATGAGTTGGGCCGCAGAGTGAAGGAAAAGCAGCCAACAAGTGCTCAGCATATGTGGGATCTCCTTCAAGACGGTTGGAAAAGCATTCCAGGTGAAGCTGTTTGAGAGAATGCCAAGAGTGTGCAAAGCTGTCATCAAGGCAAAGGGTGGCTACTTTGAAGAATCTCAAATATAACATTTGTTTAACACCTTTTTGGTTAATACATGATTGCATATGTGTTATTTCATAGTTTTGATGTCTTCACTATTCTACAATGTAGAAAATAGTAAAAATAGAGAAAAACTATTGAATGAGTAGGCGTGTCCAAACTTTTTGACTGGTTCTTTATATTCTAAGAGCTTGTAGGTCTCGTGTGGTTTATTTCCATTATCAGGCTGAGCATCAGTGTTTGGCTCCAAAATGTTGCCGTTTGTGTTTCTCCCTTCTGAGGCTCAGCCCAAAAAAGCTGTCACGCCCTGACCTTAGAGATCCGTTTTATTTCTCTATTTGGTGAGGTCAGGGCATTCTGTGTTTTGTATATCTATTGTTTTGGACGAGTGTCCCAATCAGAGGCAGATGTCTATCGTTGTCTCTGATTGGGAATCATACTTAGGCAGCCTGTTTTCCCACCTATGTTGTGGGATGTTGTTTTTTTTTTTGTTAGCTCTGTGAAGCCGGCAGGACGTGACGGTCGTTATGCCGTTTGTTGTTTTTGATTGGTGTTCTGAGTATTAAAGATCATGAACACTTACCACGATGCACCTTGGTCTACTTCTTCAGACGATCGTCACAAGAGCTGTATCTGTGGTACAGTAATTATCACTGCCAGTTGAAATGTGGGAGTGAGGCGAGAGGGGAAGATGTAACTGTGAATTAAATGAACTAAATCACATCCCAGCGTTGTTAGTGAGATGGAAGTTGGGACCATGCATCAAATCACACAAGGCTAACTGACCTAGTTCTATCACACAGTTCTCCTTTGTTGTCCTCTGTTCCTGGTAAACATTTCTCTCAGTCCCGGGTGACGGGTGTCATAAACACGTGTTTATTAAATGGGTTTTATTATATGTGTTTATGATTAAGTATTCAAAAATGCACCACCCCTCCCACACACAATTTGCATGAACAAAATGTCAGGCTGCCAGGATATAATCTTCAGTCGATTGAGTTTACTAAGTCAAGAGAATTACACAACATTTACAGGTCTGTAGTGTGTCTGTACTGTTAGTTCTGTAAGGTGTGTTTGTGATTGAAACCAAAGGGTTCACGTCCCCTCCATTACATAGATTTATAATTCTATTCTGTTGTTTCTTTTCCACAGAATGAATTAATACATTCATAATTTAGAGATATTAAAATGACCCATCAGTGCCTCCTTGAGCACACTAGGCACATAACCGCTCGGTTTCTATCAGTATGAAATAAATGTTTAATGAACAATCAGCTGCGCTCTGATTATATACACTGATCTAATCACAGACTAGATGTGCAGGAGACAGGAAGAGGGTAAAGGGTAAGGAGCCAATTGGGACAGGCTGTTAGTGTATGTTAGTGTGTCTGAGTGTGTGTGTGTGTGTGTGTTCAGCCATCAGCTTTCTTCATGCCCCTCCCCATCAGGCATGCGAACACAGTCAGAACCATCTTGGGTTTCACCTCAACCAGGTCATCAGGCAGAGCGTAGACACGGGCTCCAATCTTCCTGGATACCGTGATAGCGTACCTACAGGAAGACAAAAGGGAAGGGAAGTCAGCTCAGGGGTCAGAGGATAGAGGTCAGTTAGAAGTAAGAGGTTAGAGGTTGAGGGTCGAGGTAATTTAGAGTTCAGAGGTTTAGGGTCAGGGGTTATTTACTTGGCGTTGTTGAGCTTGTCTGCATCGCTGAGCTCCCCTCTCTTCACCAGCTCCTCTTTGATAGATTTGGGGGCGATGGTGTCTAACAAGTCTATCACTGGGAGACTAGTACTGATCAGCTTATCCTGCAGGACACACACACACACACACAGATGCAAATTAGAACTGTTCAAGCACACACACACATTAAAGCTGTTCACACGAACACAACGTGCACTGCACACTGCACACTGCACACTGCACACTCACACACGCCCACCTTGAAGCTGCTGATCTGTGAGTCCTTGCCTCCCTCTTTGAGCTGAGTGTTGACCCAGTTGATTATGATCTGGTCTCCAATCTTCTCCCCATCTCCTAGATCAGACAACACCTGGAGAGTGTACCTGGGGGGATAAAGGGATAGTAAGAGGTGAGAGAGATGTCGAAGTGAAAAGGAAAGGTGTGTGTTTGTACTGTACATACCTCCTCATCAGCTGCCAGACCAGAGCCAATGTATGCATGGGACTTCCCTCGTTCAGATTCACTCCTCCAATTCCCACCAATGAGAATCGAGCTTTATTCTGACCCAGTTCCACCGCATAGGTACAGTTCTCCAACTACACACACAGACACACCAACACAATGCCAGGAAATCCTCTGTATTTTCATCAACAATATTTTGATAAAAGAGACTCTGTGTGTGTGTGTGTGTGTGTGTGTGTGTGTGTGTGTGTGTGTGTGTGTGTGCGCGCCAAGAACGCAAGATATTATTGTTGTGAGTGAGGCCAGGGGGAGGTGCTTGTTTTGGAAGTGGGCTGCTCATTGGACAGCTACATGGAGCAGGCCTTTGCTGAGAAGCCTGACAAAAACTAGGGCAAAGCCATTGGCTAGGTACTGGTCTGTTTCAGCTGTCGTGGGCAGCCTAGCTGTTTGGAGAAGCAGGTGCTTTCTGTACCCTGGAGTGCCACGCATACATGGACCTTTGACATGTTTGGGATCCTTTTTTGTCAATTTGATTGGTGGATTCAAATAAAGTATGTGTGTGTGTACCTTCTTCATGTTACTGCCCAGTGCAGAGTATGGAGGTCTGTTGACTTTTTTCCACTCTACAGGGACGTTGACTTTCTCATACAACTGGAGAATCACCACCGCATCACACAGGTCACTGCAACACACACACACCAATCAACACATGCAAACATTAACACACACACATGTATACCCTCTGTGTGTGTGTGTGTGTGTGTGTATGCGTGTGCGTGTGCGTGTGTGTGCGTGTGTTTGTGTGTGCGTGTGTGTGTGTGGTTACTGTACCAGTAGAGGTGGTTGACATAGGGAGCAACTCCCAGAGAGTTCATCCAGTTCCTGAATGTTTTCTCCTCTCTGGATTCTCCTGTTAGGACAACATTACACATATTACAGTGTGCTGTGTCTGTGTGTGAGAGAGAAAGAGTGTGTGTGTGTGTGTGTGTGCAGCTCACGATCTATGAGTTCTGTGTCTATGTTGTTGCTGTTAGTCCTCTTCAGGGCCGGGTGTGTGTGTGTGTGTGTGTGTGTGTGTGTGTGTGTGTGTGTGTGTGTGTGTGTGTGTGTGTGTGTGTGTGCAGCTCACCCTCTATGAGTGCTGTGTCTATGTTGTTGCTGTTTGTCCTCTTCAGGGCCGGGTGTGTGTGTGTGTGTGTGTGTGTGTGTGTGTGTGTGTGTGTGCAGCTCACCCTCTATGAGTGCTGTGTCTATGTTGTTGCTGTTAGTCCTCTTCAGGGCCGGGTGTGTGTTGAAGAGGTTGGCTACGAAGGCCAGGTTCAGCTTGCTGTTGCCAGACACCACATCCATAGGAGACACAAACTGTCTGCAGTCCAGACGGGCTGCCTGGCGAAGCATCATCTCTGCCCTGCGTTCGTCGTCACGCTCCTATACACACACACACACACAAACGTAAGTGGCAACACACACACGCGCATGCCAACATGAACACGCACATATGAATAGACACCCACTTACATTGATGCCGGTCATATCGATGTGGATGGCCATCTCGTCTATGTCCTCTCCTTTAGGTGAGATCTGGTCCAACAGGGTGAAATATGCCCTGGAATCCTACAGTATAATAACAGCATTAATACATAAACAACATATTTGCAGTGTGTGTGTATGTGTGTGCGCGCGTGACTGTACGTGAGTGAATGTGTGTGTGTGTATTACCTTGATGTCTTGGCTGAAGTTGCTGATTGGTTGGGCCCCAGCGTTGCCTAGGTGATGGTTGACCCAGCGTAGCAACAGTTCTTCAGGAGACAATGACATCAGGTGCTCTAACTCCTCCCCCTCAAACAGCAGGTTAATAAGAGCTGCAAATAAACACAATAAGCCAATCGGCTTTCAGTGTGGTACAGATACACACACACACGCAAACAGCCAATAGGGTTGCAGGATGTTACAAGTGGGGTCATATAATTTGACATGGGCATGAAGCTCATATGACATTGAAACTAAATTAGACACTCTGTTTGTGGCTGTTTATGTGTTTGACAATGTGTGTGTGTGTGTGTGTGTACCTTCGTTGCTGCTGATCTCTATGTCAGCAAACAGTCCTATCTTGATAATCTGCCAAAGCAGCCCCAGCACCAGGTGGGGTTTCCCAGCCATCAGGTCAGGGGCGTCGATGTTGACCACGGTACAGCCGATAGACAACGCAGAGTTTATCGCCAGCATCAGGTTCTCCTAGAGAAGGGAGAGAGAGAGTTAGAGTTTTGATATGGGACAGTCCAATTTTTCCTCTGTGTGTGTGTGTGTTAACTCACGGTCATGGTAAAGGTGGTTTGTTTCTTGGTGTTGATGACTCTCTCATCGATGGTGTCAGACTGGGAGTGGTTGATCATTTTACTGCAAAGACAAAACAGAGTATATGTTAGCAGTGTGTGTGTGTGTGTGTGTGTGAGTGTGTGTATATATATTTGTGCCTGTGCGTGTGTGTTACCAGAGCAGGATCCCATCTTTTACTGATTTGAAGAGACTGTCTCCATCAGGGTTCATGGGTAGAAGGTGTTTACAGTCTTCATCTTTGGCCAGAGACTTGTTGATCCAGTTCACAAATGCCACCTTCTCCTCATCTAACACACACACACACACCCACACGTACGCACACAAACACACACACACACACACACACACACACACACACACACACACACACACACACACCCCACCCCACACAAACACACACACGTTCTTGCATGATTAGGACACAATTTTCTCTTTCTCTCTCTCTCTATCTATCTACCTGAGTAGGAGTGCTGTGTTCCCTCGCTGGAGATTCCTGACAATCCTCCAAAGGATTGTATCCCTTCTCTCCTGGCGATGGTTTTCTTGAACGTCTCACTGAGCTCCTTACTCTTCAGCTCCTGGTAGATCTACAAGACAGGATGGGCCGTGTCTCTGAGTGTGTCTGTGTGAGTGTGTCTGTGTGGCTATGTGTCTGTGTGAGTGTGTCTGTGTGAGTGTGTCTGTGTGAGTGTATCTGTGTGAGTGTGTCTGTGTGAGTGTGTCTGTGTGAGAGTGTCTGTGTGAGTGTGTCTGTGTAAATGTGTCTGTGTGAGAGTGTCTGTGTGAGTGTGTCTGTGTGAATGTGTCTGTGTGAGTGTGTCTGTGTGAGTGTGTCTGTGTGAGTGTGTCTGTGTAAATGTGTCTGTGTGAGAGTGTCTGTGTGAGTGTGTCTGTGTGAGTGTGTCTGTGTAAATGTGTCTGTGTGAGAGTGTCTGTGTGAGTGTGTCTGTGTGAATGTGTCTGTGTGAGTGTGTCTGTGTGAGTGTGTCTGTGTGAGTGTGTCTGTGTGAGTGTGTCTGTGTGAGTGTGTCTGTGTGAGTGTGTCTGTGTAAATGTGTCTGTGTGAGAGTGTCTGTGTGAGTGTGTCTGTGTAAATGTGTCTGTGTGAGAGTGTCTGTGTGAGTGTGTCTGTGTGAGTGTGTCTGTGTGAGTGTGTCTGTGTGAGTGTCTGTGTGAGTGTGTCTGTGTAAATGTGTCTGTGTGAGAGTGTCTGTGTGAGTGTGTCTGTGTGAGTGTGTCTGTGTGAGTGTGTCTGTGTGAGTGTGTCTGTGTGAGTGTGTCTGTGTGAGTGTGTATGTGGATGCGTGCCTACATGTGTCACCGTCTTTACTTCGGTGTATTTTAAATCTTACCGAGACAAACTCTTCAAAGCTGATCTTCCCGTCCTTGTTGGTGTCTCCTGCTACGAAGATCTCCACTATGTCTCTGACTCTGTAGCCTGGCATGGAGAAACTAGCCTCTCTGAACAGCTCCTGCAGCTCAAAGTCACTGACAAAACCACTGTTGTCAGTGTCTGTATGGGAGGAAACACAGGCAGGCAGACAGGCAGACAGGCAGGCAGACAGACAGAAAGAGAGACAGACAGAGCGACAGAGAGATGGGTAGGCAGGTAGGCAGGCAGGAAGGCAGAGTTATAACCAGATGAAGTGCCATGCTCAAGGCCAAAATGGAGGCCCGTTACTAGTTCCCTCCCCTCTTGTCATCTCCGGGTTCTGGATTTAAACCAGCAACCTTTTAGCTACTAGTCACTGTCTCTAATCTCTAGGTAACCTCTCTAACCTCTAGGGTACCTCTCTAACCTCAAGGTTACCTATATCCCTCTCTAACCTCAAAGTTATCTATATCCCTCTCTAACCTCTAGGTTACCTATATCCCTCTCTAACCTCTAGGTTACCTCTCTAACCTCCAGATTACCTCTCTAACCTCTAGGTTACCGATATCCCTCTCTAATCTCCAGATTACCTATCTAACCTCAAGGTTACCTATATCCCTCTCTAACCTCTAGGTTACCTATATCCCACTCTAACCTCTAGATTACCTATCTAACTTCAAGGTTACCTATATCCCTCTCTAACCTCAAGGTTACCTATCTAACCTCAAGGTTACCTATATACCTATCGAACCTCTAGGTTACCTATATCCCTCTCTAACCTCTAGGTTATCTCTTTAACCTCTAGATTACCTATCTAACCTCTAGATGACCTATCTAACTTCAAGGTTACCTATATCCCTCTCTAACCTCTAGGTTACCTATCTAACCTCAAGGTTACCTATATCCCTCTCTAACCACTAGGTTACCTATATCCCACTCTAACCTCTAGATTACCTATCTAACTTCAAGGTTACCTATATCCCTCTCTAACCTCTAGGTTACCTATCTATCCTCTAGGTTACCTATATCCCTCTCTAACCTCTAGGTTAGCTCTCTAACCTCAAGGTTACCTATCTAACCTCAAGGTTACCTATCTAACCTCTAGGTTACCTATCTAACCTCTAGGTTACCTATCTAACCTCTAGGTAACCTCTCTAACCTCTAGGTTACCTCTCTAACCTCTAGGTTACCGATATCCCTCTCTAATCTCCAGATTACCTCTCTAACCTCTAGGTTACCTATATCCCTCTCTAACCTCTAGGTTACCTCTCTAACCTCCAGATTACCTATCTAACCTCAAGGTTACCTATATCCCTCTCTAACCTCTAGATTACCTATATCCCTCTCTAACCTCTAGATTACCTATCTAACTTCAAGGTTACCTATATCCCTCTCTAACCTCAAGGTTACCTATCTAACCTCAAGGTTACCTATATACCTATCGAACCTCTAGGTTACCTATATCCCTCTCTAACCTCTAGGTTACCTCTCTAACCTCTAGATTACCTATCTAACCTCTAGATTACCTATCTAACTTCAAGGTTACCTATATCCCTCTCTAACCTCTAGGTTACCTATCTATCCTCTAGGTTACCTATATCCCTATCTAACCTCTAGGTTACCTATCTAACCTCTAGGTTACCTATCTAACCTCTAGGTTACCTATCTAACCTCAAGGTTACCTATCTAACCTCTAGGTTACCTATCTAACCTCAAGGTTACCTATCTAACCTCTAGGTTACCTATCTAACCTCTAGGTTACCTCTTTAACCTCTAGATTACCTATCTAACCTCTAGATGACCTATCTAACTTCAAGGTTACCTATATCCCTCTCTAACCTCTAGGTTACCTATCTAACCTCAAGGTTACCTATATCCCTCTCTAACCTCTAGGTTACCTATATCCCACTCTAACCTCTAGATTACCTATCTAACTTCAAGGTTACCTATATCCCTCTCTAACCTCTAGGTTACCTATCTATCCTCTAGGTTACCTATATCCCTCTCTAACCTCTAGGTTAGCTCTTTAACCTCAAGGTTACCTATCTAACCTCTAGGTTACCTATCTAACCTCTAGGTTACCTATCTAACCTCTAGGTTACCTATCTAACCTCTAGGTAACCTCTCTAACCTCTAGGTTACCTCTCTAACCTCAAGGTTACCTATATCCCTCTCTAACCTCTAGGTTACCGATATCCCTCTCTAATCTCTAGGTTACCTCTCTAACCTCAAGGTTACCTCTCTAACCTCTAGGTTACCTATATCCCTCTCTAACCTCTAGGTTACCTCTCTAACCTCTAGGTTACCTCTCTAACCTCCAGATTACCTATCGAACCTCAAGGTTACCTATATCCCTCTCTAACCTCTAGGTTACCTATATCCCTCTCTAACCTCTAGATTACCTATCTAACTTCAAGGTTACCTATATCCCTCTCTAACCTCAAGGTTACCTATCTAACCTCAAGGTTACCTATATACCTATCGAACCTCTAGGTTACCTATATCCCTCTCTAACCTCTAGGTTACCTCTCTAACTTCAAGGTTACCTATATCCCTCTCTAACCTCTAGGTTACCTATCTATCCTCTAGGTTACCTATATCCCTCTCTAACCTCTAGGTTACCTCTCTAACCTCTAGGTTACCTATCTAACCTCTAGGTTACCT
Organism: Oncorhynchus tshawytscha; assembly: GCF_018296145.1. Taxonomy (NCBI): domain Eukaryota; kingdom Metazoa; phylum Chordata; class Actinopteri; order Salmoniformes; family Salmonidae; genus Oncorhynchus; species Oncorhynchus tshawytscha. Next base: position 4,117,977 of record NC_056442.1, on the reverse strand, counting down.
ATCTAACCTCTAGGTTACCTATCTAACCTCTAGGTTACCTATCTAACCTCTAGGTTACCTATCTAACCTCTAGGTTACCTATCTAACCTCTAGGTTACCTATATCCCACTCTAACCTCTAGATTACCTATCTAACTTCAAGGTTACCTATATCCCTCTCTAACCTCAAGGTTACCTATCTAACCTCAAGGTTACCTATATACCTATCGAACCTCTAGGTTACCTATATCCCTCTCTAACCTCTAGGTTACCTATCTAACCTCAAGGTTACCTATATCCCTCTCTAACCTCTAGGTTACCTATATCCCACTCTAACCTCTAGATTACCTATCTAACTTCAAGGTTACCTATATCCCTCTCTAACCTCTAGGTTACCTATCTATCCTCTAGGTTACCTATATCCCTCTCTAACCTCTAGGTTAGCTCTCTAACCTCAAGGTTACCTATCTAACCTCAAGGTTACCTATCTAACCTCTAGGTTACCTATCTAACCTCTAGGTTACCTATCTAACCTCTAGGTAACCTCTCTAACCTCAAGGTTACCTATATCCCTCTCTAACCTCTAGGTTACCGATATCCCTCTCTAATCTCTAGGTTACCTCTCTAACCTCAAGGTTTTCTCTCTAACCTCTAGGTTACCGATATCCCTCTCTAATCTCCAGATTACCTCTCTATCCTCTAGGTTACCTATATCCCTCTCTAACCTCTAGGTTACCTCTCTAACCTCCAGATTACCTATCTAACCTCAAGGTTACCTATATCCCTCTCTAACCTCTAGATTACCTATATCCCTCTCTAACCTCTAGATTACCTATCTAACTTCAAGGTTACCTATATCCCTCTCTAACCTCAAGGTTACCTATCTAACCTCAAGGTTACCTATATACCTATCGAACCTCTAGGTTACCTATATCCCTCTCTAACCTCTAGGTTACCTATCTATCCTCTAGGTTACCTATATCGCTCTCTAACCTCTAGGTTAGCTCTCTAACCTCAAGGTTACCTATCTAACCTCTAGGTTACCTATCTAATCTCTAGGTAACCTCTCTAACCTCTAGGTTACCTCTCTAACCTCAAGGTTACCTATATCCCTCTCTAACCTCTAGGTTACCGATATCCCTCTCTAATCTCTAGGTTACCTCTCTAACCTCAAGGTTACCTCTCTAACCTCTAGGTTACCTATATCCCTCTCTAACCTCTAGGTTACCTCTCTAATCTCCAGATTACCTATCGAACCTCAAGGTTACCTATATCCCTCTCTAACCTCTAGGTTACCTATATCCCTCTCTAACCTCTAGATTACCTATCTAACTTCAAGGTTACCTATATCCCTCTCTAACCTCAAGGTTACCTATCTAACCTCAAGGTTACCTATATACCTATCGAACCTCTAGGTTACCTATATCCCTCTCTAACCTCTAGGTTACCTCTCTAACCTCTAGATTACCTATCTAACTTCAAGGTTACCTATATCCCTCTCTAACCTCTAGGTTACCTATCTATCCTCTAGGTTACCTATATCCCTCTCTAACCTCTAGGTTACCTCTCTAACCTCTAGGTTACCTATCTAACCTCTAGGTTACCTATCTAACCTCTAGGTTACCTATCTAACCTCTAGGTTACCTATCTAACCTCTAGGTTACCTATCTAACCTCTAGGTTACCTCTCTAACCTCTAGGTTACCCCTCTAACCTCCAGGTTTCTCCCTAACCTCTAGGTTATATATCTCCCTCTCTAATCTCTAGGTTACCTCTCTAACCTCGAGGTTACCTATCTCCCTCTCTAATCTCTAGGTTACCTCTCTAACCTCAAGGTTACCTATCTCCCTCTCTAACCTCTAGGTTACCCCCCTAATCTCTAGGTTACCTCTCTAACCTTTAGGTTAACTCTCTAACCTCCAGGTTAACTCTCTAACCTCCAGGTTAACTCTCTAACCTCCAGGTTAACTCTCTAACCTCCAGGTTAACTATCTCCCTCTCTAACCTCTAGGTTACCTCTCTAACCTCTAGGTTACCTCTCTAACCTCTAGGTTACCTCTCTAACCTCTGTGGGTGTCTGTAGGTATGTGTGTGTGAGTGTGTGTGTGTGTGTGTGTGTGTGTCTGTCTGTATGTGTGTCTGTAACTAACCGATCCTGTTGAAAGCCTCCCGGAGCTCCTCCAGGTCCTCTCGTGAAATCTGGGTCACCTTTTTCGCCATACTGGACAGTCTATCTAGATTACCTGATGTTTTAATATATATATATATATATATATATATATATATATATATATATACATACATACACACACACACACACACACACACACACACACACACACACACACACACACACACACACACACACACACACAGTCAATTTATCATCACAATTGAAGGAAATATTTGTAATTAAAACGCAAGGTACAGATGTAGAACAATCTAGAGGCAAAAGAAACGCACACCTATTTAGGCGAGGTGCTGGCTAGCGGAGTGGAACACTTAATAAAATAAAGGAGAGCCGCACACTCTAGGAGCTCAGATGCAGAAATGTTAATGTCCAACTTTTCGACAGACAGGCTGTCTTCATCAGGGTATAATGACAAACACTGCGGGATGACTCATTTATATAGTGTCAAAAGACACACAGGTGACTGTAATCATGGCCGGGTGTGGCATGATATTATTGGTTAATTATCATATATTAAAATATCAAACAAAAAACAAATGGATAGCGTACGATCATAGATACAATTTGGCTACATAAGCCTACAAACATTTACAATAGCAAAATCACAACAATCACACGATTGCAGAACAAACTTGACTGCTAAACTGACAAGCAGGCAACATGCTTCCATTGTGACCTCATGCTTCAATTGTGACCTCATGCTTCCATTGTGACCTCATGCTTCCATTTTGATCTCATTCTTCCATTGTGATCTCATTCTTCCATTGTGATCTCATGCTTGCATTGTGATCTCATGCTTGCATTGTGATCTCATGCTTCCATTGTGACCTCATGCTTCCATTTTGATCTCATTCTTCCATTGTGATCTCATTCTTCCATTGTGATCTCATGCTTGCATTGTGATCTCATGCTTGCATTGTGATCTCATGCTTGCATTGTGATCTCATGCTTCCATTGTGACCTAATGCTTCCATTGTGACCTCATTCTTCCATTGTGATCTCATGTTTCCATTGACCTGCCAGTGTATTGAGCAATAAGCTAATCTACCGGGTTCTAGCAGTGATAAGTGTGCTATCACAGGCTGCAGAGAATACAGAGCTAACTACAATAAGGAGAGAGTAAAGATTGTCTACAATCTAGAATCTAATCTATATATTAGACCATACAATTTATAGTGTATATTATTGAACCATACAATCTCAGCCCCAGAAGGTCGGGCCCATATCTTTAAGCTCACAAAGACAACATGATACAGTTCTGTATGATGATCTATTATTATTAAAATAGTTGTGTGGTTATTGATTAACTCGAGGGAGAGATACGAGGACAATAAGGATATGTGTTGTGTGTTGTGTCCTGGAATGGCCTCAACATACACTGAGTGTACAAAACATTAGAAACACCAGCTCTTTCCATGACATAGACTGACCAGGTAAATCCAGGTGAAAACTAGGATCCCTTATTGATCACTTGTTAAATCTACTTCAATCTGTGTAGATGAAAGGGAGGAGACAGTTTAAAGAAGGATTTTTAAGCATTGGGACATGGATTGTGTATGTGTGCCATTCAGAGAGTGGATGGGCAAGACAATACACTGAAGTGCCTTTGAACGGGGTATGGTAGTAGGTGCCAGGCGTACCGGTTTGAGTGTGTCAAGAAATGCAACGCTGCTGGGATTTTCATGCTCAACAGTGTTTTTCAAGAATGGTCCACCACCCAGAGGAAATCCTGCCAACTTGAAACAACTGTGGGAAGCATTGGAGTCAACATGGGCCAACATCCCTGTGGAACGCTTTTGACACCTTGTAGAGTCCATGCCCCGTCGAACTGAGACTGTTCTGGGGGCACACTCAGCGTAAACTCTATAAATGGCAGTGACTTTCATGCCACAGCTCTCTCCTGTTCCATTCAAGTTTAGTCAATTCGGGAAATGAAATTCGATTTCAGATGCACATTTTTGAATTTGAATTGACTGAATTGACACACCCAGACAGCTCCCCTCGCTGACCCTCCACATACCTGACCCCAGGGGGCTCACACCCCAGAACACACCTTCATAAAAGCCTGTGTCTGTTTGGTTCTGTTCTGGACGAGAGGGGCCAAGGTCTCTCTGCTCCCCGCGTTCAGTCACTCCTGGCTGAGTAGAGCGGGTCTGCCGACTGGCCTAACAGAGGCTAGGAGTTGTTCAGCTGCACTGGGTAGAGAAGAGGAGTTTGAATATTTTACAGCCATCTCCATATGAACATCAGCTGCGGAGGTAACTGCGTTGTTGTGAGCTGATATGTTCATTATTATGTGGTGTCCTAAATTACATGATAAAAAAAATAAAAAAAATATATACAGATGAATGATAGCAGAAGCTAGTTAGACATTTACTTCGCAAGAAATGGACTTACAAACTAAGTGCAACAAGTATATTACAGAACTTAAACACTACTGGCTGAGACAAGACTGTATGACAAGTTCTGCTATATTTTTCATCCCGCTGTTCACCAGCTACTTAGAAGACTTTGGTGACTCATTGCGACCCTAGACTCCGTATCATTCGATGCCAAGCAGTGATCGATCAGTCTTCCTCCTTTGATATACTGTAAGTGTCAGAAAGCACCACATAGGCTACTGTATTTGTGTAGTAAATAGCAGCCGAAACAGGAAATGCAGACTTACCGTGAAGAGAGGATCAGACAGGGCTGGAGAAGCTTGGTAGAGGTTTAGAGGGGGTCAGGTGTCTTCTCGCTCAGTGTCTTGACCGAAGCAGTGGAGGACAAGAGACCTTCGGCCCATTGAACTCTGGGATGGGCGTGGTCCTCCAGAGACTCCAGCCTGGGAGTTAGCAATTAACCCTTTAGCTGTGTCATCGGTTTCTTTCACCACACACTGGCATGCACGAACGCACACACGCATGCACACACACACACACACACACACACACACACACACACACACACACACACACACACACACACACACACACACACACACACACACACACCACATTGTAGAGAGATGTAAGAGGGAGAGGTGTGTGTTGGCTACAGGTGTGTTTGGTTTCTAACAGCCATGTTTAATAAATGAGAACTCTAGCTGTACATACCCCTCTACGCTCTCTCTCTCTCACACACACACACACACACACACACACACACACACACACACACACACACCTTCCTTTCTATGTTGCCAGACAATAAAATGAAACTTTATGCAAGGAGAAAACAGCACGTTATTACACAAACCCACCGCTTTACTGTAACACCCCACTGCTTTACTGTAACAACCCACTGCTTTACTGCAACAACCCACTGCTTTACTGTAACAACCCACTGCTTTACTGTAACAACCCACTGCTTTACTGTAACAACCCACTGCTTTACTGCAACAACCCACTGCTTTACTGTAACAACCCACTGCTTTACTGTAACAACCCTCTGCTTTACTATAACAACCCACTGCTTTACTGTAACACCTCACTGCTTTACTGTAACAACCCACTGCTTTACTGTAACAACCCACTGCTTTACTGTAACACCTTACTGCTTTACTGTAACACCCCACCGCTTTACTGTAACAACCCACTGCTTTACTGTAACAACCCTCTGCTTTACTGTAACACCCCACTGCTTTACTGTAACAACCCTCTGCTTTACTGTAACACCCACTGCTTTACTGTAACAACCTCTGCTTTACTGTAACACCCCACTGCTTTACTGTAACACCCCACTGCTTTACTGAACAACCCACTGCTTTACTGTAACAACCCACTGCTTTACTGTAACAACCCACTGCTTTACTGTAACAACCCACTGCTTTACTGCAACAACCCACTGCTTTACTGTAACAACACACTGCTTTACTGTAACAACCCACTGCTTTACTGCAACAACCCACTGCTTTACTGTAACAACCCACTGCTTTACTGTAACAACCCACTGCTTTACTGTAACAACCCACTGCTTTACTGTAACAACCCATAACAACCCACTGCTTTACTGTAACAACCCACCGCTTTACTGTAACAACCCACTGCTTTACTGTAACAACCCGTAACAACCCACTGCTTTACTGTAACAACCCACCGCTTTACTGTAAGAACCAACTGCTTTACTGTAACAACCCACTGCTTTACTGTAACAACCCACCACTTTACTGTAACAACCCACTGCTTTACTGTAACAACCCTCTGCTTTACTATAACAACCCACTGCTTTACTGTAACACCTCACTGCTTTACTGTAACAACCCACTGCTTTACTGTAACAACCCACTGCTTTACTGTAACACCTTACTGCTTTACTGTAACACCCCACCGCTTTACTGTAACAACCCACTGCTTTACTGTAACAACCCTCTGCTTTACTGTAACACCCCACTGCTTTACTGTAACAACCCTCTGCTTTACTGTAACACCCCACTGCTTTACTGTAACAACCCTCTGCTTTACTGTAACACCCCACTGCTTTACTGTAACACCCCACTGCTTTACTTGAACAACCCACTGCTTTACTGTAACAACCCACTGCTTTACTGTAACAACCCGCTGCTTTACTGTAACAACCCACTGCTTTACTGCAACAACCCACTGCTTTACTGTAACAACACACTGCTTTACTGTAACAACCCACTGCTTTACTGCAACAACCCACTGCTTTACTGTAACAACCCACTGCTTTACTGTAACAACCCACTGCTTTACTGTAACAACCCACTGCTTTACTGTAACAACCCATAACAACCCACTGCTTTACTGTAACAACCCACCGCTTTACTGTAACAACCCACTGCTTTACTGTAACAACCCAACCCACTGCTTTACTGTAACAACCCACCGCTTTACTGTAAGAACCAACTGCTTTACTGTAACAACCCACTGCTTTACTGTAACAACCCACCACTTTACTGTAACAACCCACTGCTTTACTGTAACAACCCACCACTTTACTGTAACAACCCACTGCTTTACTGTAACAACCCCCTGCTTTACTGCCATAGAAATACTTCACCTTGGTAGTGACACACAGATAGAGCCACATAGAGAAATGCTGAATTTACAACAGCTAACTTAACTGCTATGGTTACTGAGAATCCAAATACTCGTTATGACTGGCAAAGTTGGTCAAACCTTTATATGGCTTTGGTCACTTAGTCCTCCAGTACTCCAGTAAGGAGCTCTGGTCACCCAGTCCTCCAGTACTGCAGTAAGGAGCTCTGGTCACCCAGTAACTCAGTCCTCCAGTACTGCAGTAAGGAGCTCTGGTCACCCAGTAACTTAGTCCTCCAGTACTGCAGTAAGGAGCTCTGGTCACCCAGTAACTTAGTCCTCCAGTACTGCAGTAAGGAGCTTACTGTCTGTCACTCACCAGCCTGCTGAGAGGTTTAGGATCCGACCTGCAGGATAACAGGGATCCGGCCTCCCCCCTCCTCTCTTCAGAAACACACAAGTCCCACACTCTCCCTGAACCAAATAACACACACCTCTATACGTTGTCTCTATACGTTGTCTCGACACACACCGACCTCATTAGTCTGTCTAATTAGTCTGTCTACCTCTAAAACAGACCTTCAGAACTCCCTCTCTTCCTCAGCTCTGCTCTCCATCTGACACCTGTCCCACACCGGGCCTCTCTGGTTACACACACACACACACACACACACACACACACAGAGAGAGCTATCAAGACATAAATGTCCGCCAACTACAGATGCTATTGGGTATTGTATCGCTTACATATCTCAATGTGAAACCATCTAACAATCAGTGCTTTATATTGGTCCCGTTATTACACTGTAATCCAGCTGTGAATGACCTGAGAGATTAAACACTATCATTGAGAAGGAGAGCGTGGGAGAGAAGGGAGAGATAAAGGAGGAGTGGAGAGAGAGAAAAGGGAGGGTGTGAGAAAGAAAGAGAGAGGGTGGGGTAAAGGGGTGGGGGAAAGAGAGAGAGAGTGAGAGGGAGATACGCCCGTGAAAAGCTGTAGTGAAAAGCAGTGAACGCAGAATGCCCTCCACTGGTACAGCCAGAGTACTTCACCCTATACTGTTCTACACAGACACAGTACTTCACCTATAATGTTCTACACAGACACAGTACTTCACCTATAATGTTCTACACAGACACAGTACCTCACCTATAATGTTCTACACAGACACAGTACTTCACCTATAATGTTCTACAGACACAGTACTTCACCTATAATGTTCTACACAGACACAGTACTTCACCTATAATGTTCTACACAGACACAGTACTTCACCTATAATGTTCTACACAGACACAGTACTTCACCCTATAATGTTCTACACAGACACAGTACTTCACCCTATAATGTTCTACACAGACACAGTACTTCACCTATAATGTTCTACACAGACACAGTACTTCACCTATAATGTTCTACACAGACACAGTACTTCACCCTATAATGTTCTACACAGACACAGTACTTCACCCTATAATGTTCTACACAGACACAGTACTTCACCCTATAATGTTCTACACAGTACTTCACCCTATAATGTTCTACAGACACAGTACTTCACCCTATAATGTTCTACACAGACACAGTACTTCACCCTATAATGTTCTACACAGCCACAGTACTTCACCCTATAATGTTCTACACAGACACAGTACTTCACCCTATAATGTTCTACACAGACACAGTACTTCACCTATACTGTTCTACACAGACACAGTACTTCACCTATAATGTTCTACACAGACACAGTACTTCACCTATAATGTTCTACACAGACACAGTACTTCACCTATAATGTTCTACACAGACACAGTACTTCACCTATAATGTTCTACACAGACACAGTACTTCACCTATAATGTTCTACACAGACACAGTACTTCACCTATAATGTTCTACATAATGTTCAGACACAGTACTTCACCTATAATGTTCTACACAGACACAGTACTTCACCTATAATGTTCTACACAGACACAGTACTTCACCTATAATGTTTTACACAGACACAGTACTTCACCTATAATGTTCTACACAGACACAGTACTTCACCTATAATGTTCTACACAGACACAGTACTTCACCTATAATGTTCTACACAGACACAGTACTTCACCTATAATGTTCTACACAGACACAGTACTTCACCTATACTGTTCTACACAGACACAGTACTTCACCTATAATGTTCTACACAGACACAGTACTTCACCTATAATGTTCTACACAGACACAGTACTTCACCTATAATGTTCTACACAGACACAGTACTTCACCTATAATGTTCACCTACACAGACACAGTACTTCACCTATAATGTTCTACACAGACACAGTACTTCACCTATAATGTTCTACACAGACACAGTACTTCACCTATAATGTTCTACACAGACACAGTACTTCACCTATAATGTTCTACACAGACACAGTACTTCACCTATACTGTTCTACAGACACAGTACTTCACCTATAATGTTCTACACAGACACAGTACTTCACCTATAATGTTCTACACAGACACAGTACTTCACCTATACTGTTCTACACAGACACAGTACTTCACCTATAATGTTCTACACAGACACAGTACTTCACCTATACTGTTCTACACAGACACAGTACTTCACCTATAATGTTCTACACAGACACAGTACTTCACCTATAATGTTCTACACAGACACAGTACTTCACCTATAATGTTCTACACAGACACAGTACTTCACCTATAATGTTCTACACAGACACAGTACTTCACCTATAATGTTCTACACAGACACAGTACTTCACCTATAATGTTCTACACAGACACAGTACTTCACCTATAATGTTCTACACAGACACAGTACTTCACCTATAATGTTCTACACAGACACAGTACTTCACCTATAATGTTCTACACAGACACAGTACTTCACCTATAATGTTCTACACAGACACAGTACTTCACCTATAATGTTCTACACAGACACAGTACTTCACCTATAATGTTCTACACAGACACAGTACTTCACCTACCTATAATGTTCTACACAGACACAGTACTTCACCTATAATGTTCTACACAGACACAGTACTTCACCTATAATGTTCTACACAGACACAGTACTTCACCTATAATGTTCTACACAGACACAGTACTTCACCTATAATGTTCTACACAGACACAGTACTTCACCTATAATGTTCTACACAGACACAGTACTTCACCTATAATGTTCTACACAGACACAGTACTTCACCTATAATGTTCTACACAGACACAGTACTTCACCTATACTGTTCTACACAGACACAGTACTTCACCTATAATGTTTTACACAGACACAGTACTTCACCTATACTGTTCTACACAGACACAGTACTTCACCTATAATGTTCTACACAGACACAGTACTTCACCTATAATGTTCTACACAGACACAGTACTTCACCTATAATGTTCTACACAGACACAGTACTTCACCTATAATGTTCTACACAGACACAGTACTTCACCCTATAATGTTCTACACAGACACAGTACTTCACCTATAATGTTCTACACAGACACAGTACTTCACCTATAATGTTCTACACAGACACAGTACTTCACCTATAATGTTTTACACAGACACAGTACTTCACCTATAATGTTCTACACCTATAATGTTCTACACAGACACAGTACTTCACCTATAATGTTCTACACAGACACAGTACTTCACCTATAATGTTCTACACAGACACAGTACTTCACCTATAATGTTCTACACAGACACAGTACTTCACCTATAATGTTCTACACAGACACAGTACTTCACCTATAATGTTCTACACAGACACAGTACTTCACCTATAATGTTCTACACAGACACAGTACTTCACCTATAATGTTCTACACAGACACAGTACTTCACCTATAATGTTCTACACAGACACAGTACTTCACCTATAATGTTCTACACAGACACACTTCACTTCACCTACAGTACTTCACCTATAATGTTCTACACAGTACTTCACCTATAATGTTCTACACAGACACAGTACTTCACCTATAATGTTCTACACAGACACAGTACTTCACCTATAATGTTCTACACAGACACAGTACTTCACCTATAATGTTCTACACAGACACAGTACTTCACCTATAATGTTCTAGACACAGACTTCACCTATAATGTTCTTCACCTTCATATAATGTTCTACACAGACACAGTACTTCACCTATAATGTTCTACACAGACACAGTACTTCACCTATAATGTTCTACACAGACACAGTACTTCACCTATAATGTTCTACACAGACACAGTACTTCACCTATAACAGTACTTCTACATGTTCTACACAGACACAGTACTTCACCTATAATGTTCTACACAGACACAGTACTTCACCTATAATGTTCTACACAGACACAGTACTTCACCTATAATGTTCTACACAGACACAGTACTTCACCTATAATGTTCTACACAGACACAGTACTTCACCTATAATGTTCTACACAGACACAGTACTTCACCTATAATGTTCTACACAGACACAGACTTCACCTATAATGTTCTACACAGACACAGTACTTCACCCTATAATGTTCTACACAGACACAGTACTTCACCCTATAATGTTCTACACAGACACAGTACTTCACCTATAATGTTCTACACAGACACAGTACTTCACCTATAATGTTCTACACAGACACAGTACTTCACCTATAATGTTCTACACAGACACAGTACTTCACCTATAATGTTCTACACAGACACAGTACTTCACCTATAATGTTCTACACAGACACAGTACTTCACCTATAATGTTCTACACAGACACAGTACTTCACCTATAATGTTCTACACAGACACAGTACTTCACCTATAATGTTCTACACAGACACAGTACTTCACCTATAATGTTCTACACAGACACAGTACTTCACCTATAATGTTCTACACAGACACAGTACTTCACCTATAATGTTCTACACAGACACAGTTTCACCTATAATGTTCTACAGACACAGTACTTCACCTATAATGTTCTACACAGACACAGTACTTCACCTACAGACACAGTACTTATAATGTTCTACACAGACACAGTACTTCACCCTATAATGTTCTACACAGACACAGTACTTCACCTATAATGTTCTACACAGACACAGTACTTCACCTATAATGTTCTACACAGACACAGTACTTCACCTATACTGTTCTACACACAGTACACCTATAATGTTCTACTTCACCTATAATGTTCTACACAGACACAGTACTTCACCTATAATGTTCTACACAGACACAGTACTTCACCTATACTGTTCTACACAGACACAGTACTTCACCCTATAATGTTTTACACAGACACAGTACTTCACCTATACTGTTCTACACAGACACAGTACTTCACCTATAATGTTTTACACAGACACAGTACTTCACCTATAATGTTTTACACAGACACAGTACTTCACCTATAATGTTCTACACAGACACAGTACTTCACCTATAATGTTCTACACAGACACAGTACTTCACCCTATAATGTTTTACACAGACACAGTACTTCACCTATACTGTTCTACACAGACACAGTACTTCACCTATAATGTTTTACACAGACACAGTACTTCACCCTATAATGTTCTACACAGACACAGTACTTCACCTATACTGTTCTACACAGACACAGTACTTCACCCTATAATGTTCTACACAGACACAGTACTTCACCTATACTGTTCTACACAGACACAGTACTTCACCCTATAATGTTCTACACAGACACAGTACTTCACCTATACTGTTCTACACAGACACAGTACTTCACCTATACTGTTCTACACAGACACAGTACTTCACCTATACTGTTCTACACAGACACAGTACTTCACCTATACTGACACAGTACTTCACCTATACTGTTCTACACAGACACAGTACTTCACCTATACTGTTCTACACAGACACAGTACTTCACCTATACTGTTTTACACAGACACAGTACTTCACCTATAATGTTCTACACAGACACAGTACTTCACCTATACTGTTCTACACAGACACAGTACTTCACCTATAATGTTCTACACAGACACACGCACACAAGCATTAGTTCAAGTCTATCTTTAATCATTTACATAGACTGTTTGAAAATACATGGTTTCCTGTTAAAAAAAAAGAAGGTTTGGTTTCATTAATTAAAAATGAACAACAGAAGGGGATACTTATTAAAATCATCAACATCATCAGACTCAACCAATCAACCTCTCTGACTGGAATGTCTCTGAAATGGAATGGAACTAGTCTAGCACGGTGGAATGCTTTTTGATTGGCCAATCATAGGAGCAAATCCTAACTTCCACCTAAGTCCCGTTTTCACGTAGTCATGCGTTGATGTCAATGGGAGACTAAGTGACAATTCAACTTCATGAAGTGAAAGTTAGGATTCACCCCATAGAGCCTAGATGTTGTGTTCATTAAGGCACACCGTTATGGAAGGTTTCTATCAGAATGTTAGTCACAAAACACCAAATGAAAAGTATTCATACACATTAAAAAACAGTTCTCCAAGTATCCCAATTTTTTCCCCCTCAACATTTGTCAAAGTACATAATATACAAAACGATTTAGAAAAATGTCATTTGGTTTTTGCTGCCGAGATAGTTCCATACAGCAATTACTTTCTTTCATTTTGTTAAAGGTGCAATCTGTAGTTTTATTTGCAGGTGTACTGCAACACTGATACTGTGGGATTGAAATGAACTATTTGTTTGTGGGACAATCATTTTTACAGATTGCACCTTTAAGTTTCTTAGTCAGAGTAAAGAGAGAGAAAGAACAGGTAGCAGGCAGAGACAAACAGAACAGGAAAACCTCACAACATCTGAATGAAAAAGAGGGTGAGGAAAATGGAGGGGGGGTGAGGGACAGATGAGGAGGGGGTAAGAGACAGGAAGACTGGTGTGTGATATGGAGTGAGGGGTGAGGGACAGATGAGGAGGGGGTGAGGGACAGATGAGGAGGGGGTAAGAGACATAGGAAGACTGGTGTGTGATATGGAGTGAGGGGTGAGGGACAGATGAGGGGGGGGGAGAGGGACAGACAGGGAGGGGGTAAGAGACATAGGAAGACTGGTGTGTGATATGGAGTGAGGGGTGAGGGACAGATGAGGAGGGGGTGAGGGACAGACAGGGAGGGGGTAAGAGACATAGGAAGACTGGTGTGTGATATGGAGTGAGGGGTGAGGGACAGATGAGGAGGGGGTGAGGGACAGACAGGGAGGGGGTGAGAGACATAGGAAGACTGGTGTGTGCTATGGAGTGAGGGGTGAGGGACAGATGAGGAGGGGGTGAGGGACAGACAGGGAGGGGGTGAGAGACATAGGAAGACTGGTGTGTGATATGGAGTGAGGGGTGAGGGACAGATGAGGGACAGATGAGGGAGGGGTGTGCTAAGGAGTGAGGGGTGAGGGACAGACAGGGAGGGAGGGGGGGGGTAGAGACATAGGAAGACTGGTGTGTGCTATGGAGTGAGGGGTGAGGGACAGATGAGGAGGGGGGGTGAGGGACAGACAGGGAGTGGGTGAGAGACATAGGAAGACTGGTGTGTGATATGGAGTGAGGGGTGAAGGACTGAGGGAAAGGGGAGTCAAACAGAGCAGGAAGCCGACTTGTGTGACTTGTAGGTGTACGAGCCAGGGTGCTAGCAGGCTGGTGTTTAGCATCAAGGAGGAGATGCTGTCAGTTACTGAGAGGCACTGACGAGTTGGCACAGTAGGGCTGGAAGTTAGCTGGTAAGGCTAGTAGTTAGCAGTTAGCGCTCATGCTAACACAGAGATATAGAAATCCAGTGTATCTGTGGCTAACCAGGGTTAGCGGTTACTCTTCATGGCCTCCTTGGCTGCCAGGATGAGAGGGGTGAGGCTGGAGAGAGGCTTGGCCAGCTTTAGGAATGGATGCTGGAGGGAAGACAAGAGATTAACCAATGAAACAAACTCTTCTCATCACGGTGTGTGTGTGTGTGTGTGTGTGTGTGTTTGTTTGTGCGTGTGTGTGTGTACCTGCAGTAGTTCTTTCCCCCCTCCTCTCTTCTCTACATCCATCTCCAGACAGCGGGACAGGAAGGACCTGAACACTGGAGATAACTTCTCTGGAGACTGTAGCTCTGGAGTCCCATTGGTGGCTATCAGGTAGAGGGCCTGTAGGAGACACAGACTGAACATTAGTGGCCACCAAGTGCAATGCCTGGACACACACACACACACACACACGCATGGACCCCCCCCACACACACACACACACACACATCCAACCTCACCCTGAGTGGGTTCTCGTTGAGGTAAGGGGGTTCTCCCTCCACCATCTCTATAGCCATGATTCCCAGGGACCAGATGTCCACCTTGGGTCCGTAGGCCTTCCTGGTCACCACCTCAGGAGCCATCCAGTAGGGAGTCCCAACCATGGTGCTTCTTTTACTCTGCTCTGGAGTGATCTGGGCACAGAACCCAAAGTCAGCTGGAGAGGGAGGGGAGAGAACAGACATGTTAGAGGGAAGGTCAACCCAGCAGTGTAATGACAGGGGACAATGCAGTACGATCCAGGTTAGTGTGACTGTCAAGTTAATATGAAACATTCACCTAGTCACATTCAGCTAGACAGAGGAGAGAAAACAGGTAAGTTAGTGTGACTGTCAAGCCAATACAATGATAGGACACAAAACAATAGGACACTTAGGATTGGCAAGGCATATTATCTAGGAACAGAACCTAGAACCAGCTACAGAGGAGAGGGGGAGAGATGAAGGGAGAGAGGAAGAGGAGGCAGACAGAAAGTGTGTGTGTGTGTAACATGTACGCTGGGAGTCAGGAAGCAACTACAGGGAGTGAATAATTGAATTAATAAATAGAACATGAAACAGAAAAAGCTCACAGCCATGAAACCAGAACAGAGTCAATGGCGCCTGGGGAAGGAACCAAAGGGAGTGACATATATAGGGAAGGTAATCAGGGAGGTGTTGGAGTCCAGGTGAGTCTGATGAGGCCCTGGTGCCCGTAACGATGGTGACAGATGTGCGTAATCATGAGCAGCCTGGTGACCTACAGCGCCGGAGAGGGAGAATACGTGACAGTGTGTGTGTGTGTGTGTGTGTGTTCTTACTGAGTTTGACAGATCCGTCCATGCCCAGCAGCACGTTGTCACTCTTGATGTCTCTGTGGATCACCTGGTTGGCATGGAGAAACTCCAGAGCCTGCAGACACTACAGGACACACACAGGACACACCGTCACACACACCTCCCTGTGCTCTGTGTCTGAGTGTGTGTGAGTATACCTTTCGGCAGACAGCAGCAGTGTGTGTGTGTGTGTACCTCTCTGCACACAGCAGCGATCTGAGCCTCGTCCATGCATGTTTCCGTGACAACGTCCGTGAGCGAACCTCCAGCCAGATACTCCATCACCACAAACAACTCCTCACCTACCAGGAAACTACACACACACACACACACAGAAACAAAGTAAATAACTGACTCCAACACACAGAGTACTGACACAGGCGTACTTCTGAGGTGTGTGTGTGTGTGTGTGTGTGTGTGAGAGTGTGTGTGTGTGTGTGTGTGTTACCTGTCTACGTAGTTGACGATGTTAGGTTGCTGTAACTCCTTCATCACCAGGATCTCGTTGATGATCAGCTCCTTCTTCGGCTGTTTCTGGAGGTTGATCTGTTTGATAGCTACCTGTAACACACACACACAAGTTTTAAGTCTGTGTTCAGTCTGAAAGTGTGTGTGTGTTGGTGTTGACCCAGGAAGGGACCTTACCTCTGCACCAGTGGCAACATCGATGGCTGTATAGACAGTACCAGACGCTCTGAGAGAGAACGAGAGAAAGAGAGAACGAGAGAGAGAGAACGAGAGAGAGAGAACGAGAGAGAGAGAGAACGAGAGAGAGAGAACGAGAGAGAGAGAACGAGAGAGAGAGAACGAGAGAGAGGGAGAGAGAGAGAGTAGTGTCCAATCTGTTACTTAGATATGGATAAAGGCACAAAAAGGTGAACATGTAAATGGACTCACCTCTACAGTGTGTGTGTGTGTGTGTGTGTGTGTGTGTGTGTGTGTGTGTGTGTGTGTGTGTGTGTGTGTGTGTGTGTGTCTCACCCCTGGCCGATCTTCTCATAGCGTGTGTACTTCTTCTTGGGATCTCCAATACTGACGATGGTTCCTAAAAGACATAGAACCAGACTGGTGACATAATGTGTGTGATATACTGTATGTCTGTGTGTGATATACTGTATGTCTGTGTGTAATATACTGTATGTCTGTGTGTAATATACTGTATGTCTGTGTGTGATATACTGTATGTCTGTGTGTAATGTGATGTGTGTGATATACTGTATGTCTGTGTGTAATGTGATGTGTGTGATATACTGTATGTCTGTGTGTAATATACTGAATGTCTGTGTGTAATATACTGTGTGTCTGTGTGTAATATACTGTATGTCTGTGTGTAATATACTGTATGTCTGTTTGTAATATGATGTGTGTGATATACTGTATGTCTGTGTGTAATATACTGTATGTCTGTGTGTAATGTGATGTGTGTGATATACTGTATGTCTGTGTGTAATATACTGAATGTCTGTGTGTAATATACTGTATGTCTGTGTGTAATATACTGAATGTCTGTGTGTAATATACTGTATGTCTGTGTGTAATATACTGTATGTCTGTGTGTAATATGATGTGTGTAATATACTGAATGCCTGTGTGTAATATACTGTATGTCTGTGTGTAATATACTGAATGTCTGTGTGTAATATACTGAATGTCTGTGTGTAATATACTGTATGTCTGTGTGTAATATACTGTATGTCTGTGTGTAATATGATGTGTGTGATGTTCACCCCGCTGCCATTCAATGTGATCAAAGCTGGGACCGAGAGACTGAAAAACAGCTTCTATCTCAAGGCCATCAGACTGTTAAACAGCCACCACTAACATTG
>NC_056442.1:4024838-4092338 GCF_018296145.1 Oncorhynchus tshawytscha | reverse complement strand
GGTAGGCTACATGTGATGCACACAGACAGTGGTAGGCTACATGTGATACACACAGAGAGTGGTAGGCTACATGTGATGCACACAGACAGTGGTAGGCTACATGTGATGCACACAGACAGTGGTAGGCTACATGTGATGCACACAGACAGTGGTAGGCTACATGTGATGCACACAGACAGTGGTAGGCTACATGTGATGCACACAGACAGTGGTAGGCTACATGCAATGCACACAGACAGTGGTAGGCTACATGCAATGCACACAGACAGTGGTAGGCTACATGTGATGCACACAGAGAGTGGTCGGCTACATGTTATTCTACTAGATCTTTAATAATATGTTTATAGCCAGGCTATATCTCCACTATAACAATATAATAATATGTTTATAGCCAGGCTATATCTCCACTATAATAATATAATAATATGTTTATAGCCAGGCTATATCTCCACTATAATAATAATATGTTTATAGCCAGGTTATATAATAGGTGGATGTGATATCTCCACTATAATAATATGTTTATAGCCAGGTTATATAATAGGTGGATGTGATATCTCCACTATAATAATAATATGTTTATAGCCAGGCTATATCTCCACTATAATAATATGTTTATAGCCAGGCTATATAATAGGTGGGTGTGATATCTCCACTATAATAATAATATGTTTATAGCCAGGTTATATAATAGGTGGATGTGATATCTCCACTATAATAATAATATGTTTATAGCCAGGCTATATCTCCACTATAATAATAATGTGTTTATAGCCAGGCTATATCTCCACTATAATAATAATATGTTTATAGCCAGGCTATATAATAGGTGGGTGTGATATCTCCACTATAATAATATGTTTATAGCCAGGCTATATAATAGGTGGATGTGATATCTCCACTATAATAATAATATGTTTATAGCCAGGCTATATAATAGGTGGGTGTGATATCTCCACTATAATAATAATATGTTTATAGCCAGGCTATATAATAGGTGGGTGTGATATCTCCACTATAAAAGTAGCTATATGGATGGGAGGCTGGGTGTAATATGTCCACTAGGCCTTTAATGATAGGGTTACAGACAGGGTATGATAGGTGGGTGTATGTCCACTATAAAAATAGTTTCACAGCTAGGCCTATGAGAATGGGTGCACTATATCCACTGTAATAAACGGTTTATAACCATGTGAAATGCAATATTATGTTACGTTCACTAGTGATTATCAGTAGCTAACTAACATAAGTACGATAGTACGGCTAGTTTAAGCAGATAGCTGGATAGCCTAGCCATGTTGTAATGTGCGCCTTTTACTCACCAGTAAGCTTAACTAGGAAGCAATATCTCGTCTCATGCAAAACTCATGAAACCCCGCCCCTCCTCCTCTATTTGTCTCCGCGGTACACCGATCTGGCGCTGTGATTTACTTCAGATTTTAGCTAATAAACTGTAGCCGGTTATTCTAGTGCTCTTTTCACTTGTTTTGCTGTCCTCTTCTGGAATTGGGCCCCGAGGACCGGAGAAAAGCCAGGATGACAGGGCGGAAACGGAACGAACCACAGACCAAGCCCAGACAGAACGGTACGCTCGATTTAGTTTCCACGCCGGCGCGCCGGGTGAGCGGGTTTTTAAAACAGTGTGGTGGTGGCCTTTCTCTGTCTGTACATTGATTTTGAAATTGTTCTTTGCATTTTTCTGGCAATTTCTTACAAGAGCTTTAGAGCATCGAAATACACATATCCAATCTACAGACTACATCTTAGTTAAACGCAGGTTTGTTATTACTATTCATTTATAGCTAAAGTGCCACCAACATTGATAAAGATCAACAGAGCAGGCCTGGGCCGAAAATAGTTGTAATTCTGTAGTTTAGTAGAAAGAAAAAAACTTTTCAAATACTCGAGGTAGTCTAATATAGTTTATTTAGAGTTTCAACTAAAAGTCAACTATACTGAACAAAAATATAAATGTAACATGTAAAAAGTGTTTCATGAGCTGAAATAAAAGATCCCAGAAATGTTCCATATGCACAAAAAGCTTATTTCCCTATTTTTTTGTGCAAATTTGTTTACATCCCTGTTAGTGAGCATGTATTTTTTGCTTAGATAATCCATCCACCTGACAGGTGTGGCATATCAAGAAGCTGATTAGACAGCATGAACATTACACAGGTGCGCCTGTGCAAAAAGGCCGCTCTTAAATGTGCAGTTTTGTCACACACCACAGACGTATCAAGTTTTGAGGGAGCGTACAATTGGCATGCTGACTGCAGGATTGTCCACCAGAGAATTGAATGTTCATTTCTCTACCATAAGTCGCCTCCAATGCCACTTTAGAGAATTTGGCAGTATGTCCAACTGGCCTCACAACCACAGACCACGTGTAACCACTCCAGCCCAGGACCTCCACATCCAGCTAATTCAATTGCGGGATCGTCTGTGGAGGTGCTGTGGAGTATTTGCATGTAATAAAGCCCTTTTCTGTGGAAAAACTCATTGATTGGCTGGCCCTGGCTCCCCAATGGATGGGCCTGGCTCCCAAGTGGGTGGGCCTATGCCCTCGCAGGCCCACCCATGGCTGCACCCTTGCCAAGTCATGTGAAATCCATAGATTAGGGCCTGGTTTATTTCTTTCTATTGATTAATTGTCTTATATGAACTGTAACTCAGTAAAACCTTTGAAATTGATGTATGTTGAGTTTAGATTTTGTTTGTGGAGTGGTTGAAAAACGAGTTTTAATGACAACCTAAGTGTGTGTAAACTTCAACTTCAACTGTATGTATGCATGTATGTTATTTTACTGCTCTAGGGATATAATTATTGTTTGGATAACCTTATTTACTATTATGTATTGATTTTTTACCTTGTCAGGACGAATGGGTCAAATTTCACCCAACTTATTGCGTGAAGCTTGTGGAAGGCTACCTGAAACGTTTGACCCAAGTTAAACAATTTAAAGGCAATGCTACCAAATACTAATTGAGTCTATGCAAACTGACCCACTGGGAATGTGATGAAAGAAATAAAATAATTCTCTATTATTCTGACATTTCACATTCTTAAAATAAAGTAGTGATCCTAACTGACCTAAGACAGGGAATTTTTACTATGATTAAATGTCAGGAATTGTGAAAAACTGAGTTTAAATGTATTTGGCTAAGGTGTATGTAAACTTCAATTGTATATACAGTGCCTTGCGAAAGTATGCTCTCTGCGCTTTTAACGGACCTCTGAGACTATCACAGTGCAAGGGCATTTATACGGAGACTTGATTACACACAGGTGGATTGTATTTATCATCATTAGTCATTTAGGTCAACATTGGATCATTCAGAGATCCTCACTGAACTTCTGGAGAGAGTTTGCTGCACTGAAAGTAAAGGGGCTGAATAATTTTGCACGCCCAATTTTTCAGTTTATGATTTGTTAAAAAAGTTTGAAATATCCAATAAATGTCGTTCCACTTCATGATTGTGTCCCACTTGTTGTTGATTCTTCACAAAAAAATACAGTTTTATATCTTTATGTTTGAAGCCTGAAATGTGGCAGAAGGTCGCAAAGTTCAAGGGGGCCGAATACTTTCGCAAGGCACTGTACATTGTGACGATTGTCTTCGGGTGAAAGAGAGGACCAAAATGCAGCCTGATGATTATCCATATTTAATAGGAAACTTAAATGAACAAAAACAACAAACCAACAAAAATGAACGAAGACGAAACAGTCCCGCAACGTAAACACTAACACTGGAAACAGGAACAATCACCCACAAAATACCCAAAGAATATAGTTGCGAGGAGCAGGAACAGGGAGTACTGGATCCTGGAGGCGCACTGGTGGCCTGGTACGTGGTGCCGGCACTGGTGGTACCGGGCTGGAGACACGGACCTCAGGGTGAGTGCGGGGAGGAGGAACAGGGCATACCGGGCTCTGGAGACGCACAGGAAGCCTGGTGCGTGGTGTTGGCACTGCTGGAAGTGGGCCGAGGACACACACCTCAGGGCGAGTGCGGGGAGGAGGAACAGGGCGTACTGGATTGCCGAGGCACACTATAGACCTGGTGCGTGGTACCGGTACTGGTGGTACCGGGCTGAGAACACGCACCTCAGGATGAGTGCGAGAAGCAGGAACAGGACACACTGGGTTATGAAGGAGTACTGGAGACCTGGTGTGTATAGCCAGCATCAAATCTTCCAGAACTTTAACACCAGTTTCAGGCTGAGTACAAGGAACTGACACAGGTGGCATCGGACAGCTAACACGCTCCTCAAGGCGAATGCCGTGCATACTACCAATTTCGTAAACAACTCCTCGAATGTCTCATAATCTCCCCTCCATTCACTCTCCTCCAATCTGTCCAATAACTCCTCGACAATCTCAGACTCAACCCTCAACTTCGCCGACTGCTCCAAGTGCCCCCTCCCAATACATTTTTGGGGGTGCCTCTGGGGCTTCCAGCTGCGCTGCGGTGCTGCCTCCTCATACCCACGCCTTTCTGCTTTAACTCTGCCTTGGGGCGGCGATATTCCCCTGGTTGTGCCCAGGTTCCTCCGCTGTCCAGAATTTCCTCCCAAGTCCATGAGTCCTGCGATCGCTGCTGCTGCCTTTTACCACGCTGCTTGGTCCTTTTATGGTGGGTTATTCTGTCACGATCGTCGCATGGAGTAGACCAAAGCGCAGCCCGGTACCACCAGTACTCGTGAATCCATTCCTTTATTGAATGACGAAAACCATGAAGAACACTTAAACAAAAACCGAACGTGACGCTATGACGAGTGCAGACACAGGCAACTACACACAGACATAGATAATAACCCACAAAATACCCAAAGAAGATGGCTGCCTAAATATGGTTCCCAATCAGAGACAACGATAAACACCTGCCTCTAATTGAACCAATCTAGGCAACCATAGACAAATAAACACCTAGATGATAAACAACCCCATAAACCTACAAAACCCCTAGACAGTACAAAACACATACATCACCCATGTCACACCCTGACCTAACCAAAAAAATAAAGAAAACAAAGAATACTCAGGTCAGCGCGTGACAGCGCTTTGGTCCTCCTCTCCTTCCACCGAAGACATCCGTTACACACGTGCCATTTACCACATACAGAAACTAAATGTTTTTACAGTTTAATTATAGGTAGCCCTTTTTCTTTTATTCCAGGCTTTATATAAATATTCCGCAAACGGAAATAGACAATGGACAAAAAAACATTTCAGTTTCTCCTCATGGTTCAGCCACATAATGCCAGGGTATATCTGGTGGTCTGTCTCCTCATGGCTCAGCCACATAATGCCAGGGTATATCCGGTGGTCTATCTCCTCATGGCTCAGCCACATAATGCCAGGGTCTATCTGGTGGTCTTTCTCCTCATGGCTCAGCCACATAATGTAAGGACAATAAAGTCAAGGTTTAATGTGTCCTTGTCCTTATAGGCTTTGTGATGGACACTCCAATACCTTGACTTTATTGTCCTTAAGACATTTTTCCACAACTTTGGAAGCATGCTTGGGGTCAATGTCCATTTGGAAGACCCATTTGCGACCAAGCTTTAACTTCCTGACTGATGTCTTGAAATGTTGCTTCAATATATCCAATATATCCACATAATTTTCCTCTCTCATGATGCCATCTATTTTGTGAAGTGCACCAGTCCCTCCTGCAGCAAAGCACCCCCACAACATGATGCTGCCACTCCTGTGCTTCACGGTTGGGATGGTGTTCTTCGGCTTGCAAGCCTCCCCCTTTTTCCTTCAAACATAACGATGGTCATTATGGCCAAACAGTTCTATTTGTGTTTCATCAGACCAGAGGACATTTCTCCAAAAAGTACGATCTTTGTCCCCATGTGCAGTTGCAAACCGTAGTCTGGCTTTTTTTATGGCGGTTTTGGAGCAATGGCTTCTTCCTTGCTGAGCGGCCTTTCAGGTTATGTCGATATACATTGGGGAGAACAAGTATTTGATACACTGCCGATTTTGAAGTTTTTCCTACTTACAAAGCATGTAGAGGTCTGTATTTTTTTAATCATAGGTACACTTCAACTGTGAGAGATGGAATCTAAAACAAAAATCCAGAAAATCACATTGTATGCAATCACAGTTGAGAGACGGAAGTTGCAAAGAAAAAGCCATATCTCAGACTGGCCAATTAAAAAATAAGATTAAGATGGGTAAAAGAACACAGACACTGGACAGAGGAACTCTGCCTAGAAGGCCAGCATCACAGAGTTGCCTCTTCACTGTTGACGTTGAGACTGGTGTTTTGCGGGTACTATTTAATGAAACTGCAAGTTGAGGACTTGTGAGGCGTATGTTTCTCAAACTAGACACTCTAATGTACTTGTCCTCTTGCTCAGTTGTGCACCGGGGCCCCCCACTCCTCTTTCTATTCTGGTTAGAGCCAGTTTGCACTGTTCTGTGAAGGGAGTAGTACACAACGTTGTACGAGATCTTCAGTTTCTTGGCAATTTCTCGCATGGAATAGCCTTAAAGAGTTTCAGAATAGACTGATGAGTTTCAGAAGAAAGTTATTTGTTTCTGGCCATTTTGAGCCTGTAATCAAACCCACAAATGCTGATGCTCCAGATACTCAACTAGTCTAAAGAAGGCCAGTTGTACTGCTTCTTTAATCAGCACAACAATTTTCAGCTGTGCTGACATTGCTAAAGGGTTTTCTAATGATCAATTAGCCTTTTAAAATGATAAACTTGGATTAGCTAACACAACATGCCATTGGAACATGGGAGTGATTGTTGCTGATAACGGGCCTCTGTACGCCTATGTAGATATTCCATTACAAAATATGCTGTTTCCTGCTACAATAGTCATTTACAACATTAACAATGTCTACACTGTACTTCTCATGAATTCAATGTTATTTTAATGGACAACATTTTTTCAAAGTGACCCTGAACTTTTGAATGGTAGTGTACATATACAGTACCAGTCAGAAGTTTGGACACACATACTCATTCAATGGTTTTTCTTTATTTTTACTATTTTATACATTGTAGAATAATAGTGAAGACATCAAAATGACGAAATAACACAATGGAATCATGGAATCATGTAGTAACCAAAAACGTTTTAGTCAAATCAAAATATATTTTATATTTGAGATTCTTCAAAGTAGCCACCCTTTGCCTTGATGACAGCTTTGCACACTCTTGGCGTTCTCTCAACCAGCTTCACCTGGAATGCTTTTCCAACAGTCTTGAAGGAGTTCCCACATATGCTGAGCACTTGTTGGCTGCTTTTCCTTCACTCTGCGGTCAAACTCACCTCAAACCATCTCAATTGGATTGCGGTCGGGTGATTGTGGAGGCCAGGTTATCTGATGCAGCACTCCATCACTATCCTTCTTGGTCAAATAGCCCTTATACAGCCTGGAGGTGTGTTTTGGATCATTGTCCTGTTGAAAAACAAATGATAGTCCCACTAAGCACAAACCAGATGGGATGGCGTATTGCTGCAGAATGCTGTGGTCGCAATGCTGGTTAAGTGTGCCTTCAATTCTAAATAAATCACAGACAGTGTCACCAGCAATGCACCCCCACACCACCTCCTCCATGCTTCACAGGTAGGAACCACACATGTGGAGATCATCCGTTCACCTACTCTGTGTCTCACAAAGACACGGTGGTTGGAACTAAAAATCTCAAATTTAGACTCATCAAACCAAAGGACAGATTTCCACCGGTTTAATGTCCATTGCTCGTGTATCTTGGCCTAAGCAAGTCTCTTCTTATTATTGGTGTCCTTTAGTAGGGGTATATTTGCAGCAATATGACCAATGACGTCCTGATTCACGCAGTCTCCTCTGAACAGTTGATGTTGAGATGTGTCTGTTACTTGAACTCTGCGAATGTCACGCCCTGACCTTAGTTATCTATGTTTTCTGTATTATTTTGGTCAGGTCAGGGTGTGACGAGGGTGGGTATGTGTGTTTTTCCTCTTGTCTTGGGTTTTTTCTATATCTATGTTTTTTTTTGTATGTCTAAGTATTTGTAGGTCTATGGTGGCCTGAATTGGTTCCCGATTAGAGACAGCTGTTTAGGTTGCCATTTTCCATTTTGGTTTTGTGGGTTATTGTCTGTGTAGTTGCCTGTCAGCACTCGTGTCTTATAGCGTCACGTTCGTTTTGTTTCGTGTTCGTCGTGTAATAAAAGAAGAATATATTCTTATCACGCTGCGCCTTGGTCTCCTCGTTATGACGAACGTGACAGTGAAGCTTTTATTTATAATGAACTTATCCTCTGCAGCAGAGGTAACTCTGGATCTTCCATTCCTATGGTGGTCCTCATGAGAGCCAGTTTCATCATATCGCTTGAGGGTTTTTGCGACTGCACTTGAAGAAACTTTCAAAGTTCTTGACATTTTCCAGATTAACTGACTTTCATGTCTTAAAGTAATGATGGACTGTTTCTGTTTGCTTATTTGAGCTGTTCTTGCCATAATATGGACTTGGTCTTTTACCAAATAGGGCAATCTTCTGTATACCAACCCTACCTTGTCACAACACAACTGATTGTCTCAAACTCATTAAAGAAAGAAATTCCACAAATTAACTAACAAGTCACACCTGTTAATTGAAATGCATTCCAGGTGACTACATCATGCAGCTGGTTGAGAGAATGGTAAGTGTGTGCAAAGCTGTCAGAAAGACAAAGGGTGGCTACTTTGAAGAATCTCAAATATACAATAAATGTTGATTTGCTTAACACTTTTTTTGGTTACTACATGATTCCATGTGTGTTATTTCATAGTTTTGATGATTTCAAAGAAAAACCCTGGAAGGAGTAGGTGTGTCCAAAAGTTTGACTGGTACTATGTATGTGTGTGATGGGATGTATAGACATTATGTGATAGAATATGCAGTATATGTGAAGAATACGTGGATAGAATAGTGTATATACAGCAATAGTTGCATAGGATGCCTTGATGAGAATACATTATATACATATGAAATGGGTAAAACAGTATGTAAACATTATTAAAGTGACCAGTGTTCCATGTCTGTGGCAGCAGCCTCTAAGGTGCAGGGAAGAGTAACAGGGTGGTTGCCGGCTAGTGACAGTGACTAAGTTCAGGGCAGGGTACTGGGTGGAGGCCAGCTGGTGATGTCTATTTAACAGTCTGATGGCCTTGAGATTGAAAAATAGCTTGTGTCTATCGGTCCCAGCTTTGATGCACCTGCACTCGCCTTCTGGACGATAGCGGGGTGAACAGGCTGTGGCTCGGGTGGCTGAGGTCCTTTAATCTTCCTGGCCTTCCTGCGACACCGGGTGCTGTAGATGTCCTGAAGGGTAGGCAGTGTGCTCCCGGTGATGCGTTGGGCTGACCGCACCACCTTCTGGAGAGCCCTGCGGGTGCGGGCGGTGCATATGCACATGGGTCCAGCCCAGTCACGGACCAGGATGTCTTGCTCCCAGGCAGACTAAATAACTTTTTTGCCCGCTTTGAGGACAACACAGTGCCACTGACACGGCCTGCAATGAAAACATGCGGCCTCTCCTTCACTGCAGCCGAGGTGAGTAAAACATTTAAACGTGTTAACCCTCGCAAGGCTGCAGGCCCAGACGGCATCCCCAGCCGCGCCATCAGAGCATGCGCAGACCAGCTGGCTGGTGTGTTTACGGACATATTCAATCGATCCCTATACCAGTCTGCTGTTCCCACATGCTTCAAGAGGGCCACCATTGTTCCTGTTCCCAAGAAAGCTAAGGTAACTGAGCTAAACGACTACCGCCCCGTAGCACTCACTTCCGTCATCATGAAGTGCTTTGAGAGACTAGTCAAGGACCATATCACCTCCACCCTACCTGACACCCTAGACCCACTCCAATTTGCTTACCGCCCAAATAGGTCCACAGACGATGCAATCTCAACCACACTGCCCACTGCCCTAACCCATCTGGACAAGAGGAATACCTATGTGAGAATGCTGTTCATCGACTACAGCTCAGCATTTAACACCATAGTACCCTCCAAGCTCGTCATCAAGCTCGAGACCCTGGGTCTCGACCCCGCCCTGTGCAACTGGGTACTGGACTTCCTGACGGGCCGCCCCCAGGTGGTGAGGGTAGGCAACAACATCTCCACCCCGCTGATCCTCAACACTGGGGCCCCACAAGGGTGTGTTCTGAGCCCTCTCCTGTACTCCCTGTTCACCCATGACTGCGTGGCCACGCACACCTCCAACTCAATCATCAAGTTTGCGGACGACACAACAGTGGTAGACTTGATTACCAATAACGACGAGACGGCCTACAGGGAGGAGGTGAGGGCCCTCGGAGTGTGGTGTCAGGAAAATAACCTCACACTCAACGTCAACAAAACTAAGGAGATGATTGTGGACTTCAGGAAACAGCAGAGGGAACAAACCCCTATCCACATCGATGGAACAGTAGTGGAGAGGGTAGTAAGTTAAGTTCCTCGGCATACACATCACAGACAAACTGAATTGGTCCACTCACACAGACAGCATCGTAAAGAAGGCGCAGCAGCGCCTCCTCAACCTCAGGAGGCTGAAGAAATTCGGCTTGTCACCAAAAGCACTCACAAACTTCTACAGATGCACAATCGAGAGCATCCTGGCGGGCTGTATCACCGCCTGGTACGGCAACTGCTCCGCCCACAACCGTAAGGCTCTCCAGAGGGTAGTGAGGTCTGCACAACGCATCACCGGGGGCAAACTACCTGCCCTCCAGGACACCTACACCACCCGATGTTACAGGAAGGCCATAAAGATCATCAAGGACAACAACCACTCGAGCCACTGCCTGTTCACCCCGCTATCATCCAGAAGTCGAGGTCAGTACATGTGCATCAAAGCTGGGACCGAGAGACTGAAAAACAGCTTCTATCTCAAGGCCATCAGACTGTTAAACAGCAACCACTAACACTGAGTGGCCGCTGCCAACACACTGACTCAACTCCAGCCACTTTAATAATGGGAATTGATGGGAAATGATGTAAAATATATATCACTAGCCACTTTAAACAATGCTACCTAATAATGTTTACATACCCTACATACCCTAATATGTTTACATACCCTACATTATTCATCTCATATGTATACGTATATACTTTACTCTATATCATCTTCTGCATCCTTATGTAATTACATGTATCACTAGCCACTTTAACTATGCCACTTTGTTTACATACTCATCTCATATGTATATACTGTACTCGATACCATCTACTGTATCTTGCCTATGCTGCTCTGTACCATCACTCATTCATATATCTCTATGTACATATTCTTATCCCCTTACACTGTGCCTAAGACAGTGGTTTTGGAATTGTTAGATTACTTGTTGGTTATTACTGCATTGTCGGAACTAGAAGCACAAGCATTTCGCTACACTCGCATTAACATCTGATAACCATGTGTATGTGACAAATAAATTTGATTTGGGTCACTTTAATAATGTTTAGTTACTGTTTTTACGTACGGTTTACCCGTGTCTCACCCATACTGTTTTCTAGTCAATGCCCTCCTATGCAACTATTGCTGTACATACCATTCTATCCAGGTATGCTTCAGATATACTACATACTGTAGCATAAGCACATGGTTTGGAGGGCTCTTAGATATCTTAATATAGTCTAGAATCACATATGAGGAACATGGAATCAGTTCAACAGAGTAGACCACTTTTGCAGCTTCAAAATGACTAACAAATATATTTTCAGAATGAGTGACATCAAGTTCTTATACGTGTCTAGTAACTTAGTATTACAACAGCAATATTGATACATGGGACATTGGAAATGGCTTTAAATGCATAATAATGGAGTTATTACATACGTGGAATAAGGAACGGTCACTATTCCTCATGTACAGTAGTTACAAAAACTCTCAGCTTATTGCTCTCCAATTCAAATGTGATTACCATAGTAATGTCAAAACATCCTCATAAAATGTTGCTCCAAAAGATCATTTGTTTTATTACACAAGAACAGTTTAATGTTAAGTGTTCAGAGAAGGCTAACAGTAACAAAATATGGCTAAGTGTTGAAAGGAAACTAAATATCCCAAAACTGCCTTCTTGAATCAACTATAGACAAGGTAGGTTGAAAATCATGTTAGTTTGTATTCTGAGTAAACAGTTCATTTAAAGATGGTATAGTGTGTTTAGAAGTTGTTTTGGCTAAGCATCCAACTTGCTGTTTACAATGTTTGAAAAACAGCTTTGAATTGCTCTGCAGTATGTTCAGGTATCAGAAAATGAATTACAGCTTCCAATCTTTTCAGTTGCATGTTTAAAGAGTCATACAGTGTAGTTGAGCGTCACAATTTATTTATACGTATCTGTACAAAATGTAATTGGTTAGACTTGATTATGTATATCTGTGGCAATGGACATTCAGGAGAATGAACATTTACTAAATGTTTCCGACAGAAATGTATTGTGTAGATCCAATATGCTGTCAGATAGATTGGAATAGTACAGGAGTGTGTGTGTGCTCTATTCATATCTTCAGCATGCAGTTCCAGATACAGCCCTGCCATTAGTTGAAGGCTGCCAATCCAATAGCTTCAAGAAAGTACTCACTTCCTGAGATCAGTATCAGTTCAAAATTTCAATACCATCATTGAGCACGCACACACATACCCAGACAATCACACACACACAAACACAGTTCAGTAGTGCTAGTAGCAGCCACATAGCTAGAATAACAGACAGCTGGAGACTTCAACAGTCCTTTATTAGGTGTGTTCAGAACAGAAACAGTGAGAACTACCGGGGTGTGTTCAGAACACGAGGTTTCATAGCGTTTGGAAACTTCTCTATAGAGCCGTTTGTGGGTGTATTAAGAGGGACCACAAAACTACAACATCCCATTACTTACTATATCATTTTAGGCTGTGTGTGTTAGGATTCCCTACTGGCCTTATGCCCCCGTGTGCACTTGTCCTGCTCACTCAGTCCCCTTCATGGATGTGAAAGCATTGGATTAATCATGGACTTGAGTTTTCACCATGTCAAAATAATATCTGACATGATTTTCTTCATACCAGTCCATTCCTTTTAAATCCACAAGGTGGGATGAAAGTACACACTTCAGGGAGAGGAAGAGGTATCAGGGTGTTGATGTTGGAGGGTGGTGGGGTGACAAGGTAGGGCTGTAGGAGGGGTGAGTTGGAGATGGGGGGTGTCAAGTTGAGAGTAGAGAAGGGTGGAGTAGAGTGGAGTGTGGAGGTAAGTCTGTAGGAGGGTTGAATGGAGTAGAGTGGAGCTGGAGGAGCGTAGAGGTAAGTCTGTAGGAGGGTTGAGTAGAGTGGCGCATAGAGGTAAGTCTGTAGGGGGTTGAATGGAGTAGAGTGGAGTGTGGAGGTAAGTCTGTAGGGGTTGAATGGAGTAGAGTGGAACATAGATGTAAGTCTGTAGGAGGGTTGAGTGGAGCTGGAGGAGCGTAGAGGTAAGTCTGTAGGAGGGTTGAGTAGAGTGGAGCTGGAGGAGCGTAGAGGTAAGTCTGTAGGAGGGTTGAGTAGAGTGGAGCTGGAGGAGCATAGAGGTAAGTCTGTAGGAGGGTTGAGTAGAGTGGAGCTGGAGGAGCGTAGAGGTAAGTCTGTAGGAGGGTTGAGTAGAGTGGAGCTGGAGGAGCGTAGAGGTAGGTCTGTAGGAGGGTTGAGTAGAGTGGAGCTGGAGGAGCCTAGAGGTAAGTCTGTAGGAGGGTTGAGTAGAGTGGAGCTGGAGGAGCCTAGAGGTAAGTCTGTAGGAGGGTTGAGTAGAGTGGAGCTGGAGGAGCCTAGAGGTAGGTTGTAGGAGGGTTGAGTAGAGTGGAGCGTAGAGGTAAGTCTGTAGGAGGATTGAGTAGAGTGGAGCTGGAGGAGCGTAGAGGTAGGTCTGAATGGAGTAGATGTGAAGGGGGGGGTTTGGCAGCAGCAGAGAAGTGTTTTCTGTAAACAGTGAACGGCGACAACTAGAATAGGCCTAGTTGTGTAATAGGAGTCTTTGACAGTGGTAAGGCAACTGGTCAGACTACACAGGACGTGAGGAAACCCAACAGGAAATGATGACATCAAACAGGACATGGCGAAATGACAAGCGCTACAGTGAGTTTTCCACTTTAGAAACAGGCTTCCGTCACAATAATCCTAATATAAAGAAATAACCATGCACAACACGCATATGGAGAGCAGAAATAACCACTGGGATGCAAAATTTAATAAACAAAATAACAGTTATTCCATTTTATAGAGGGAAATACTTCATACCGACCCATCTCTGAATACTTTAAAGAGGAAAAGCACGACTGCCCGATCATTATCATTATCAGGCTTGACTGAGTAACTGGGTTAGAGCTGTTAGAGTCATGGGGTCTGGATGGGACTTGGTGAGGCAGAGTCACAGTGAGGTTATTACTGAGTCATTACTTACTGACCAAGGCTTCTGCGCTGAGGTGGTGGTATGGGGGCTGCATAGTGTAGTAAACTGGTGTTCAAACACTGAATGGACCAGTCTCTGCAGGGATCATTTCTGCAGGACCAGGCGACACAGACGCACGAACACACAGAGAAAAACAGAGAGAGAGAGAGAGGCACAGGATCTGACTGTTTTCAATACGTCATGCTCTACCGCTTTCTCTTCTAATTGGTCGAATGCCAGTTGATCCCCGCCCTGACTGACGCATCTCAGGCCTGCCAATGGATGCCCTCTCCGTCCGTCATCCCTCTGGCCCTCTACTTGAGGAAGCAGTCCAGTTTCCTCTGGATGCTTTCGAAGGAGTCGGCTCCCATGTAGTCCGCCTGGCCCGCCTCCCATCGCTGCCTCCTCTCCTCACTGGACACCTGGGGCGCCTGAGGGGGAGGCGGGGGGAGGATGATCTCAACCACACTGTCACAGACCTCCTCCTATAGGGGGTGGAGGGAGAGACAGGGTAGGCAAACAAGATGAGCGTTCTGAGACATGGAGAAATACTCACTAATACAAGGGTGACTGTCATGAAGCATGTCCCCTCAACCCAAAGCGTCGCCCAATCAGCAGCTTCCTCTACAGAGAAACAGAACTAAGGGCAGGGGCCGGGGTCAGTGGGAGTGAAAAGCCAATCAGCTTCTTCCTGTTACCGTGGCAACGGCAATAAGCACAGCCGGCCGGGTTTCTAGAGTTGAACTAGGGTGTCAGAAGTATAGCACTACATCGGTGACTACATCACCCTACTGCAATATTATTATTGCACTACATAGGGCATATGGTGCCATTTGAGACATGCCCTTCAATTACCTGTTTAAAGTATCCATGAGAGACAAAGGTTACCATGTCAATGACTTGCCACTACAGAGGGTCAACACACACACACACCATCATCAGCGACTGAAACCAGCAAATACTGTACCTAAACTTCTTTACGATTACACTGTACTCACGTACACACTGTCCTTCAACAGTCTCATCACAACGCATACAATGCCTTAAAGTATTCATAGCACTTGCCTTAATCCACATTTGGTTGTGTTACAGCCAGAATTCAAAATTGATTAAATAGATTTGTTTCTCTCACCCATCTACACACCATACCCAGTAATGACAAAATGAAATCAAGATTATTATTTTTTTACACCCCTGAGTCAATACATGTTAGAATCACCTTCGGTAGTGATTACAGTTGTGAGTCTTTCTGGGTAAGTCTAAGTGTTTTGCATACCTTGATTGTACATTTTTTTATGCTCTGTCAAGGTGGTTGTTGATCATTGCTAGACAGCCATTTTCAAGTCTTGCCATTGATTTTCAAGCCAATTTAAGTCAAAACTGTCTAACTAGGCCACTAGGAAAATATGATCTTGGTAAGCAACTCCAGTGTATATTTGACCTTGTGTTTTAGGTTATTGTCCTGCTCAAAAGGTGAATTTGTATCCCAAGCAGACAACCAGGTTTCTCCTTATGGACTTTTCCTGTGCTTAGATTTATTCCTGGTCTTCTTATCCTAAAAAAAAAAACTCTAGTCCTTGCTGATGACAAGCATACCCATAACATGATGCAGCCACTACCATGCTTGAAAATATGAAGAGTGGTACTCAGTGATGTGTTGGATTTCCCCCCAAACATAACACTTTGTATTCAGAACTAAGTTCATTCCTTCACCGCAGTTTTACTTTATTGCCTTATTGAAAACAGGATGCATGTTTTGGAATATGTTTTATTCTGTACAGGCTTCCTTCTTTACACATTGTAAATTAGGTTAGTATTGTGGAGTAACTACAATGTTATTGATCCATCCTCAGTTTCCTCCCATCACAGCCATTACACTTGAAATGTGTTAAAGTCCCCACTGGCCTCATGGTGAAATCCCTGAGTAGTTTCCTTCCTCTCTGGAAACTGAGTTAGTTAGGATGCCTGCATCTTTGTAGTGACTGGGTGTATTGATACACCAGCCAAATTGTAATTAATAACTTCACTATGCTCAAATGGATATTCAATGTCTTCTTTTTTATTTTTCCCATCTACCGATAGGTGCCCTTCTTCGCGAGGCAATGGAAGACCTCCCTGTTATTTGTGGTTGAATCGGTGTTTGAAATTCACTGCTTGACGTTACAGATAATTGTATGTGTGGGGTACAGCGATGAGGTAGTCATTCAGAAATCAGTCAATGCAACTTATTACAAGGCACATTAAGGACATTTGTACTCTTCAACTTATTTAGGCCATTAACAAAGGCATTGAATACTTTGACTCAATACATTATTTTTTCATTTTTAATTAATTAATTTAACAAAATTCTAAAACATAATTCCACTTTGATATTATGGGGTATTGTGTGTAGACCAGTGACAATCTCAAAAGAATCAATTTTAAATTCAGGTTGTACCAACAAAATGTGGAAAGTGAAGCTGTGTGAATACTTTCCGAAAGCACCGAACATCTCTCTCAGGTCTTGTTATACATCTGTCAAGATTCAGAAACGATTGTCAGTACTGGAGATCTTACATACACACGCTATAAGGAGACACACACACGCAGTACCTCAGTGCAGCCGGAGCAGAACAGTGCATCTCCATATGAGTCTCTGAGAGCAGGAAGGACCCCAGAGGAGTAGAGGTTCCACCACTGAACCAGGAAGTCAGGGTGCAGGTCACCTGAGCCAGGCGTGAGGGTGTGACCTTTGACCTTCCCAGTCTGGGTGTCATAGGAGTAGTTCCATGGCTTCACCTTCCCCAGGAAGTGGACCACCTTAGCCTCATGACCATACCTACAAACACACACACCAGAGGTTGTAAATCAAATGTTATTTGTCACATGCGCAGAATACAACAGTCGTAGACTGTAAAAATTCCCTGTTTTAGATCAGTAAGGATCACCACTTTAATTTTAGTAATGTGAAAATGTCAGAATAATAGTAGAGAGAATGAATTATGTCAGCTTTTATTTCTTTCATCCCATTCCCAGTGGGTCAGAAGTTTACAAACACTCAATTAGTATTTGGTAGCATTGCCTTTCAATTGTTTAACTTGGGTCAAACGTTTAAGGTAGCCTTCCACAATAAGTTGGTTGAATTTTGGCCCATTCCTCCTGACAGAGCTGGTGTAACTGAATCAGGTTTGTAGGCCTCCTTGCTCGCACACGCCTTTTCAGTTCTGCCCACACATTTTCTATGGGATTGACTTCAGGGCTTTGTGATGGCCACTCCAATACCTTGACTTTATTCTCCTTAAGCCATTTTTCCACAAATTTGGAAGTATGCTTGGGGTCATTGTCCATTTGGAAGACCCATTTGCGACCAAGCTTTAACTTCCTGACGGATGTCTTGAGATGTTGCTTCAATATATCTGCATAATTTCTCTTTCATGATGCCATCTATTTTGTGAAGTGCACCAGTCCCTCCTGCAGCAAAGTACCCCCACAACATGCTGCTGCCAACCTTGTGCTTCACAGTTGGGATGGTGTTCTTCGGCTTGCAAGCTCCCCCCCTTTTCCATCAGACCAGAGGGCTGTACGATCTTTGTCCCCATGTGCAGTTGCAAACCGTAGTCTGGCTTTTTTATGGCGGTTTTGGAAAAGTGGCTTCTTCCTTGCTGAGCAGCCTTTCAGGTTGTCGATATTGGACTCACTTTATTGCGGATATTGATACTTTTGTACCCGTTTACTCCAGCATCTTCACTAGGTCCTTTGCTGTTGTTCTGGGATTGATTTGCACTTTTTGCACCAAAGTACATTCACCTCTAGGAGACAGAACGCATCTCCTTCCTGAGAGATATGACATCGTGGTCCCATGGTGTTTATACTTGTGTACTATTGTTTGTACAGATGAGTGTGGTACCTTCAGGCATTTGTATATTGCCCCAAAGATGAACCAGACTTGTGGAGGTCTACAATTGTTTTTCTGAGGTCTTGGCTGATTTCTTTTGATTTTCCCATGATGTCATAAAGTTTGGGTATATCTTTTGGTTGATATACTCCCAAGATATTTAATGGATGAAGAGGTCCAGGTGAAGTTATACCTACTCCTCAGCTCTTCCTGTGGTCTATAATTATATACTAGGGCTTGGGTCTTGTGTACGTTATGCACATACAAACATTTGGAAATTATTCAGGGTAAAACATCCATTAATCTAGGTACACTTGAGCGTGGGTCTTTAAGGAATAACAGAACGTCATCAACATACATGCATATCTTATGTTCACTGCCTCTTATTGTTATTCCCTCTAAGGTTGGGTCCTGTCTTATTGCCTGTGCTAATGGTTCTAGGTACAAGGAGAAGAGCGTGGGTGATAGATTACAGCCTTGTCTTGCCCCTCGCTCTAATTTTATAGTTTGTGTCAAATGTCCATTCATCTTTATTCTAGCGGTCAGACATGAATACAGTGTTTTGATGCACTGTGTCACTTCTTTGTTGAAACCAAATCTTTCCATAACTTGGAATAGGTAATCCCATCCCACTGAATCAAATGCTTTTTCTGATTGATATTGCACTTGTCTTATTCTGAGTAATGTGGTCCCTGACATGTAGTGTTTTCCTTCTATTGTCCTGTGTCTGCCTATTTTGTATGAAACCAGTTTGATTCCCATCAATCAATTCTGGGATTATGCCCTCCATTATTTTGGCTATTATTGATGCATATAGTTTATAATCTGTGTTAAGAATTGCGATAGGTCTATATGAACTGCATTCCTTCTTACCTTTATCCTATTTTGGGATTACAGATATGATGGCCTCTCTCCAGTGCCTGGAGACTTGTTTACTTTTAGTTGAGATATTGCTTTATTAATTTATTCGGTGGATATTTCTGAAGTTAGTCTATTATTTTGCTCTGTCCCAATTGAGGGGAGATGGAGTTCAAAAAGTTCTAAAAAGCTCTATTGTCTGTGCATCTGCCTTCTCTGGTTGCTTGTACAGATGTGTAATATGATTCAAATTAAATGCTGTATTTCATCCAATTTGCATGCAATCTTTGTTTTGGGTTGTTTTATGTTGAAAATGGTATTCTGTGCTTGTTGTTTCCTGAGTCTCCATGCTAGTAATTTGGTTGCCTTTGAGCCTACTTCATATTGTTGTTTCAGGAACCTGAGCTTTTTCTCTACTTCTCTATAAATCTGGTCAATTTCCTGTTTTACCTTTTGAATCTCTTGTAATATAAAGAGGGTATTTGTATTGACTAGGAGATCATTTTAAGTTTCTTAATGTTTCCTGTATTGTCAGTAGTTTCTGTGCTTTAAATCTTCTTGAGAGACATATGATCGTTCCTCTAATATCCGCCTTAGCTGCATCCCACAATGTAGCAGGAGATACTTCCCCATTATCATTATTCTCCAGATAGATGTTCAATTCTGTCTTTATTGATTCCTTGGATGCTGGATCATTCAGCATGTTTGTATTAAGTCTCCATATAGTATTTCTTGGTTTGCTATCAAGGTGTAGAGTAAGGTAAACTCCATTATGATCTGATAAATCGCCCTGCCCAATCCTACAATCCTTAAGCCTGTGCATTGTACATGAAAAAGTAGTCTAACCTGGAGTATTCAGTGTGGTGGGCTGAGTAAAAAGTTATTTATACAGCTTTAAGTTTTGCTTGTAAGCAGGAGGCTAGAATTATGGTCAGATTTACCAAATGGAGGGCAAGGGAAAGCTTTGTACACGTCTCTGTGTGTGGAGTAAAGGTGGTCTTGAAACCCCCCCCCCATAATTTACAAACAATGTGAAAAAACAAAATAGCACAGTTGGTTTAGAGCCAATAAAACAGAAGCCTCTCAGCCATCCTAGTGTGTGTGTGTGGTTAACTAGGAGAGTGTGTGTACATGTACTGTATCTGCAGTGTGTGTTATTTGAGGGCAGGCCTGAGCCACTCCTCTCGTGAAACTCAACACCACACACCCTTTCAACTGACCTTGGCTTGGCTTATTAACACCAAAACAAGTACTCTCACTTTTCTCCCTCATGCTCTCTCTCACTCACTCTCGCCGACCCACCCACACTCACACACACACACACACGAGGGCAGGAAGCCAGAGATTTGGAGCTAAAGTGTGATGTATGAAATAACTTCTACTGTGACAACATTGGAGTGTGTGTGTGTGTACCTACTGTTTGAAGGCTGGTAGATAGGTGTATATAGCGATGCTGCTGAGGTTGTAGATGAAAGGCAGGTGTTTGGAAATGTCTGCTGTTGACCAGGTATTGAAGAAACTGTTCAGAACTCCTTGGTCCCCACCTAGGGAGAGAGAAAGGGAGAGAGAGATGGAGAGAGAGCAAGGGGATGGGAGAGAGAGCAAGGGGATGGGAGAGAAGAGGGAGAGAGAGAAAAGTGGAGTGAGGGAGAAAGAGTGGGGAGGGGGAGAGGTTAGACGAGAACATGAGTTATTTTAGGATCTATAGGAGCTTGTTTGCAGCAGAGTTTAAGGAAAGTCCATAGGAGATAGAGCGTTTATTGCACCACCCCGGACTCACACTCTTTGTACCATATATTTAATATTGTACTGCAGCTGCTTGCTCTTGGCCAGGGCTTCCATCAAAAACACATTCACACCTCAATGGGACTCACATGGATAAAACACATTCACACCTCAATGGGATAATAATAATAATAATAATAATAATAATAATAATAATAATACAGAACTCACCGTCAAAGCTGCCGTTCTCAGTGCAGTGTGTCATAAGGCTGCGGTATGTTTCATTGGACGGTTTAAAGACGAACACGCCCGAGTTGAAACAATCTGGCCAACCCGGATCAGGCGCAGCAGATAACTCCTCCCTCTCAAACAGCTCATCGATGTTGGACAACACCTGCGTACACACACACACACACAATATTGAGCCCTGAATACAGACTTGCTGTAATTTGTACTGAGTAAGGAGTGAGTGCGCTCACCAGTGTGTCTGCGTCCATAAACACACACTTGGTGTAGTGTGTGAGTGTCCAGCAGTGCAGCTTGGTGAAAGTCACTCCGAGGTCTGGTCTCTTCATCAGGGCCAGGTGGGCCGTGTCACCAGAGTCCAAGATATCCACCACACACACCTCGTCATAGATGCTACTCAGCATGGCCCTGCAACACACACGGTTTGAGTTGTGTTTTACCTGCTCAGGTGTGGACAATACAAAACTAACAGAGACAAGGCCATGGGTGTGTCAAACACTGAACATAGATCATGGGTTGTGTGTGTGTGTATGTGTATGTGTATGTATATATATATATATATATATATATATGAGTGCGAGCATCTATATGTGTTACCTGCAGGGCTCTGCTACGTGAGGTCCAATCAGAACCACCAGTTGTTTGGTTGTGTTATGGTTGCGTAGCGACCTCCCCAGAACCATTGCTCCTTTGGCATAGTTGTCATTTGTGGCCAGAGTCACATATGCTTGGTCTAATCACACACACACACACACACACACACGCACACACACACCACACACACACACATTTGTAAATAACACTCAATATATCGGTACTTCAGCTAGGGTACCCATAGACCCTCTACCCGTCCCTACCATAGACTAGCCCTATAGCTGACCCTCTACCCGTCCCTACCATAGACTAGCCCTATTGCTGACCCTCTACCCGTCCCTACCATAGACTAGCCCTATTGTTTACACACTGTACTATAACTGTAAACTTGTGGTGATAATGTCATAGGCTGTTCTGCACGAGCCGATTCCACTTGTGAGATTGACCACAGAGACAAGAAAACGAGTCGTGTTTAAAACGAGTGATGAGGATTTTTTTTTTTAAACAACGCGTGTGATCTCTCGGGTAAATATTGTAGAATACATGAACATATAGCGAAAGTGCGTGTTTGATATATCCCTACGCAGAGAGTAAACAAGTGCACACTTCGGGATGGAAGAGAGAGGGAATTCAGCAATGGCCGAGCCGCACGTAGGCACAGACACTGCAGGACCGTAAACACAACAAACACACGATGTACTTTCAGTTTAAGTCATCATAATTGTTGCCTACGCGGATAACGTTACTTTAACGAAGTCGCGACATAAAACTAGAATCTACATATAAATATGCGCATGCATCAAACCATATACAATCACATTGTTGCTGAAAGATGGCAACGCAAAGCCAACGCAATTTTCGTGTGACTCGGCTATAGCTTCAAACCATAATATAATAAAACATAAAATTATATAGCAACACTGTTTAATGGTTATAGGCTACTCCTGTCATCCTTATTAACCGACTGTCCGCTGTCTTACCCGCCATGGTCAGTTATTCGGTGTGGCCGTAGCTCGGAGGGTCTGGAGTGCTAGATTCGGTGAAAAACATAGAGCTAGAAGACACAGCTGTAAAGAGGACGAAATCAAGTCAGGAGGCCATATTCGCGTCATGTGATCCGTGACAGCGCACACGCCCACCACAATACACACACAAACACACGCACGCAATTTAGAATCGAAATGTTTGCCAGTTTTAGTGATTATTTCAGTTTTATTACAGTTTTTAAATAGATATTTGATCTTAAGGATAAGCCTAATGATCATACTTGTTCACAAGAACGGAAATATAAAATAGGGGTACATAGTACGAATATATCAACATCAATAGTATTATTTATGGTAAGAAAGAGCTTGCTAATTGTTTATAAGAGCAGTTCCATTGTTCCTTTAGCGAATCCTAGTGGTGAGATGGTGTATATGCACCCTGGGCTGACGAAAACAGGATAAATGATTAATTTCTCTTTCTTTGCTGCTGGCTGAGCGAGAGGAAACTATTAGTAGCCTAGCCTATGTCAATTTCAACTTTTATCCGATACACTGTAAGTTATCTATATCTACTTTTAGCTAGTACGGTTTATGCCGACACCAAATCCAGCTTTTAACAGTCAGGATGGCCGAGCGGTCTAAGGCGCTGCGTTCAGGTCGCAGTCTCCCCTGGAGGCGTGGGTTCGAATCCCACTTCTGACACATTTTGAATGCCTGCATGTTATACTGCTTTGCAAGAACCAGTTGACAAATAAATGGCTGAAGATAATGAAAATAACACCTAGTTAACGTGAATAACTATCGTATTTTTAACATTCTGCAAAAACAGCTAGTTGACTAGAGGTTGAAAGAGAATTGCACGAATTTCACAGGCGGGCCACAAACAGGCAAATAACAAAAGGCATCTCGGAATACACAACTCATCGGTCGTGGTCACTGGATTGTATTGGTGGGAAGAAAAAAATATGGTCTGCAGGGTAATCGAACTCGCTGCATCTAAAGTCAAGCCATGGGCCACAGGTGAGACCCCTTGTTAACCCCCCAAATATAAAAAAATAAAACACGATTGCGTTAAAAATAACCATTAAGCCATTTGCTAAGACTCCCCCCATTTTGACATGTGGACGTGTTGTCACTCTCACCCTGATGGTTACTGATACTTCCAGACACTTTTTCGGTCTTATCTGCGGTATTTTATCATTTATATCAGAATGATCATATTCTGAGGCCACTTTAAGCGCTCAATCAATGACGATTTACTAGGCTTTTCCCATTGACGGACATATTGAAGATAAATCAATGACAGGAGTTTTTAATTGATTAAAACCAATGACTATTTGATGTTGAAACTGGTCCTTATGGTGATCTTAGGAGGCCGAACCTATATCTACTTTAAACTAGTACGCTTTATCCCGACATCAAATCCAGCTTTTAACAGTCAGGATGGCCGAGCGGTCTAAGGCGCTGCGTTCAGGTCGCAGTCTCCCCTGGAGGCGTGGGTTCGAATCCCACTTCTGACACATTTTGAATGCCTGCATGTTATACTGCTTTTCAAGAACCAGTTGACAAATAAATGGCTGAAGATAATGGAAATAACACCTAGTTAACGTGAATAACTATCTTATTTTTAACATTCTGCAAAAACAGCTAGTTGACTAGAGGTTGAAATAGAATTGCACGAATTTCCACAAACAGGCAAGGATAAGGATAAGCCTAATGATCATACTTGTTCACAAGAACAGAAATATAAAATAGGGGTACATAGTACGAATATATCAACATCAATAGTATTATTTATGGTAAGAAAGAGCTTGCTAATTGTTTATAAGAGCAGTTCCATTGTTCCTTTAGCGAATCCTAGTGGTGAGATGGTGTATATGCACCCTGGGCTGACGAAAACAGGATACATGATTAATTTCTCTTTCTTTGCTGCTGGCTGAGCGAGAGGAAACTATTAGTAGCCTAGCCTATGTCAATTTAGACTTTTACCCGATACACTGTAAGTTATCTAATTTGAAAAATATATGTCCGATTACAAGATCCCACCAGCTTTTAACAGTCAGGATGGCCTTTGTCATTTTCCGTTAGTGACCCTTAGTGGTGAGACGATGTATCTGCACCCTGGGCTACCTTCTTTCTTTGTTTTGTTCTGGCTGAGTGAAGAAACATGAATAGTATAATATTCCTATTTCTACTTTTACCGATACACTTTCTACAGCAAGTCATTACAATGACAAATCGAGTATGTTGTAATCGACACATTTGCTGGCCGATGTACGTCAGCACATAGAAGTCTAGACCTCGTGCTGTTGCTACTGATTCAGGATGTCCGAGCGGTCTAATCCTTTGCTTTCGCCTTGAGGCGTGGTGTTGAATTCCTCTTCTGAAATTTCTTTTTCGCCCGTCTGTCACAGAGAAGTAATTCCAAATCATGGTGTTATACATAACATGTTGGTGAAGTTGTTTGCTAAATCGATCGATGTAATGATGAAGGATATTCATTTCACACTTAAACACTTCATTATGGTATGAATTTAGCATTTTATTTTAGTCTAAATGAAAAGTTATTGAAAGAGGTGAATTAGCCAGAAGTTACTAGTACAGTAGTCTAGATTGAGGACCCTTTTACAGACTTCGTTAAGGGCGATGGACTAAAAATTAATTGGGATCTTCCTTCGCAGGTTTGAATCCTGCCGAGAACGGTATAATTGTTTGTCCGTTTCTGTCACGAGATCCCAAAGATCCCCGTTTTCAATACTCAAATTGCATGTGAAGCCCTTTGACCACACGAGGGCGCCCTCCACTTTCACGTATCAGCTCTGTAAAAACATTATGAATTGAGCCTGGACTCAGAACATCCTCAATTAGTCAGAGCATGTACTACAAGGTGTCAAAAACATTCCAGAGTGATGCTGGCCCATGTTGACTCCAAAGCTTCCCACAGTTGCATCAATTTGGCTGTATGTCATTTGAGTTGTGGGCTATTCCTGATACACAGAAAACTAATGAGTGTGAAAACCCCAGCAGCATTGCAGTTCTTGACACAAACCGGTGCGCCTGGCACCTACTACCATACCCCATTCAAAAGCACTTAAATATTGTGTGTTGCCCATTCACCCTCTGAATGGTACACATACACAATCCCATGTCTTAATTGTCTCAAGGCTTAAACATCTTTCTTTATCCTGTCTCCTCCCCTTCATCTAAACTTATTGAAGTGGATTTAACAAGTGACATCAATAAGAGATCATATCTTTCATCTGGTCAGTATATGTCATGGAAAGAGCAGGTGTTCTTCATATTTAGTATACTCTTTATGGCTCTGGTATGGTGTTTGCAAGGCATCGCCTGTATTCATTTCAATAATTCTATGTCAATGAAAGGTTAAAGAAATAGTCCATTCTCAAATCAGATTCATCTGGCTTCAAAATGTCTTGATTTAAAGGCATAGTCTGTGATTTGGTAAGCCGACAGTTGATATTGGGGAAATATTATGTCACCCGTAGGTACAGAATAAGAATGTGTGTGTGTGTAAATGTGTGTGTGTGATATGGCTTCTTCTGTGCATCTTCACATTTGAATTATAGAGTAGGAATTAATTGGAGCAGTTATCATGTACTGTAGCATATGCCATGTTACACCCTCCCAACACACACACACAGGAGATTTAGCCCAGAATCACTTATTAAATATTTAAACTGGGGTAGTAATGTCTTCTCTTATGCTCCCCCCTCTCCCCTCTCATATCAAATTTGTTTGTATTGGTCACATACACATGTTTAGAAATATGTTCCGTAATGATTGTGTTTCGTGCTCCAACAGTGCAGTAATATCTAAGAAGTAATATCTAACCATTTCACAACAATACACACAATACAGACAACCTAAAGAAAAGTAATGAGATGAGT
This sequence comes from Oncorhynchus tshawytscha, assembly GCF_018296145.1. Classification (NCBI taxonomy): domain Eukaryota; kingdom Metazoa; phylum Chordata; class Actinopteri; order Salmoniformes; family Salmonidae; genus Oncorhynchus; species Oncorhynchus tshawytscha. The sequence goes on along the minus strand of NC_056442.1, from coordinate 4,065,747 downwards.
AATACATAGACTAAAATACAGTAGAATAGAATACAGTATGTACATATGAGATGAGTAATACATAGACTAAAATACAGTAGAATAGAATACAGTATATACATATGAGATGAGTAATGCATAGACTAAAATACAGTAGAATAGAATACAGTATATACATATGAGATGAGTAATGCATAGACTAAAATACAGTAGAATAGAATACAGTATATACATATGAGATGAGTAATGCATAGACTAAAATACAGTAGAATAGAATACAGTATATACATATGAGATGAGTAATGCATAGACTAAAATACAGTATATACATATGAGATGAGTAATGCATAGACTAAAATACAGTATATACATATGAGATGAGTAATGCATAGACTAAAATACAGTAGAATAGAATACAGTATGTACATATGAGATGAGTAATGCATAGACTAAAATACAGTAGAATAGAATACAGTATGTACATATGAGATGAGTAATACATAGACTAAAATACAGTAGAATAGAATACAGTATGTACATATGAGATGAGTAATGCATAGACTAAAATACAGTAGAATAGAATACAGTATATACATATGAGATGAGTAATGCAAAGACTAATATACAGTAGAATAGAATAGAATACAGTATATACATATGAGATGAGTAATGCATAGACTAAAATACAGTAGAATAGAATACAGTATATACATATGAGATGAGTAATGCAAAGACTAAAATACAGTAGAATAGAATAGAATACAGTATATACATATGAGATGAGTAATGCATAGACTAAAATACAGTAGAATAGAATACAGTATGTACATATGAGATGAGTAATGCATAGACTAAAATACAGTAGAATAGAATACAGTATGTACATATGAGATGAGTAATACATAGACTAAAATACAGTAGAATAGAATACAGTATATACATATGAGATGAGTAATGCATAGACTAAAATACAGTAGAATAGAATACAGTATATACATATGAGATGAGTAATGCATAGACTAAAATACAGTAGAATAGAATACAGTATATACATATGAGATGAGTAATGCATAGACTAAAATACAGTAGAATAGAATACAGTATATACATATGAGATGAGTAATGCATAGACTAAAATACAGTATATACATATGAGATGAGTAATGCATAGACTAAAATACAGTAGAATAGAATACAGTATATACATATGAGATGAGTAATGCATAGACTAAAATACAGTAGAATAGAATAGAATACAGTATATACATATGAGATGAGTAATGCATAGACTAAGATACAGTAGAATAGAATAGAATACAGTATATACATATGAGATGAGTAATGCATAGACTAAGATACAGTAGAATAGAATAGAATACAGTATATACATATGAGATGAGTAATGCATAGACTAAGATACAGTAGAATAGAATAGAATACAGTATTATACATATGAGATGAGTAATGCATAGACTAAGATACAGTAGAATAGAATACAGTATATACATATGAGATGAGTAATGCATAGACTAAAATACAGTAGAATAGAATAGAATACAGTATATACATATGAGATGAGTAATGCATAGACTAAAATACAGTAGAGTAGAATACAGTATATACATATGAGATGAGTAATGCATAGACTAAAATACAGTATATACATATGAGATGAGTAATGCATAGACTAAAATACAGTAGAATAGAATACAGTATATACATATGAGATGAGTAATGCATAGACTAAAATACAGTAGAATAGAATACAGTATATACATATGAGATGAGTAATGCATAGACTAAAATACAGTAGAGTAGAATACAGTATATACATATGAGATGAGTAATGCAAAATATGTAAACATTTAAAGTGACTAGTGTTGCATTATTAAAGTGGCCAGTGTTTTCAAGTCTATGTATATAGGGCAGCAGCCTCTAAGGTGCTAGTGATGCCCTTTAGATAGAAGCTGTTTTTCAGTCTCTCGGTCCCAGCTTTGATGCACCGGTACTGACCTTGCCTTCTGGATGATAACGGGGTGAACAGGCAGTGGCTCGGGTGGTTGTTGTCCTATGATGTATGATCTTTTTGGCCTTCTTGTGACATCGGGTGCTTTAGGAGTCCTGAAGGGCAGGCAGTTTGCCCCCAGTGATGTGTTGTGCAGACCGCACCACCCTCTGGAGAGCCCTGCGGTTGCGGGCAGTACAGCTGTTGTACCAAGCGGTGATACAGCCAGACAGGATCCTCTCAATTGTGCATCTGTGAACGTTTGTGACATTTCTTCAGCCTCCTGAGGTTGAAGAGGCGCTGTTGCGCCTTCTTCACCACACTGTCTGTGTGGGTGGACCCTTTCAGTTGGTCAGTGATGTGTACGCCGAGGAACTTGAAGCTTTCCACCTTCTTCACTACTGTCCCCTCAATGTGGATAGGGGGGTGCTCCCTCTGCTGTTTACTGAAGTCCACCATCATCTCCTTTGTTTTGTTGACGTTGAGTGAGAGGTTATTTTCCTGGCACCACACTCCCAGAACCCTCACCTCCTCCCTGTAGGCTGTCTCGTGTAGACCTTACCGTGAAATGCTTACTTACAAGCCCTTAACCAACAATGCAGTTCAAGAAATAGAGTTAGGAAAATATTTACTAAATAAACTCAAGTAAAAAAATAAAACAAAAAGTAACAGAATAAAATAACAGTAACGAGGCTATATGCAGAGGGTACCGGTACTGAGTCAATGTGCGAGGGTACAGGTTAGTGGAGGTAATTTGTTCAAATAGGTATGGGTCAACGTAAATAGTCCAGGTGGCCATTTGATTAACTGTTCAGCAGTCTTATGGCTTGGGGGTAGAAGCTGTTAAGGAACCTTTTGGTCCCAGACTTACGGTAGCAGAGAGAACAGTCTATGACTCTCTCCCCCTTCTCTCCCTCTCTCTCTCCCATGTCTCTGTTTCATTCTCATTCTGTCTTTCTCTTTCTATGTGAAGGTATGTTGTCGTGGCACTCTAGGGGAAACAGGGCGTGATATGCTCAGGTGATTCCATGGAAGACACTGGGTGAAGAAAAAATTGTACCACAGGAAAACAAGCATGCACACACACCTGCAGACATATTGCAAACCCACACACACGTACACACACACACACACACATACACTTGTCTAAGACAAGATTTTTTTGCCTCCTGTCTCAGCCTCCGGTATTTATGCTGCAGTAGTTTATGTGTCGGGGGGCTAGGGTCAGTTTGTTATATCTGGAGTACTTCTCCTGTTCTATTCGGTGTCCTGTGTGAATTTATTAAGTGTGCTCTCTCTAATTCTCTCTTTCTCTCTTTCTTTCTTTCTCTCTCTCGGAGGACCTGAGCCCTAGGACCATGCCTCAGGACTACCTGGCATGATGACTCCTTGCTGTCCCTAGTCCACCTGGCCGTGCTGCTGCTCCGGTTTCAACTGTTCTGCCTTATTATTATTGGACCATGCTGGTCATTTATGTACATTTGAACATCTTGGCCATGTTCTGTTATAATCTCCACCCGGCACAGCCAGAAGAGGACTGGCCACCCCACATAGCCTGGTTCCTCTCTAGGTTTCTTCCTAGGTTATGGCCTTTCTAGTGAGGTTTTCCTAGCCACCGTGCTTCTACACCTGCATTGCTTGCTGTTTGGGGTTTTAGGCTGGGTTTCTGTACAGCACTTTGAGATATCAGCTAATGTACGAAGGGCTATATAAATACATTTGATTTGATTTGAAGATGTGATACAGTTTTTCCCCAATTGCTAAAACACAATTTTGCAAACTAAGCTGGTTTTATCAAAATACTTAACACAATTCACAAAACCACACACCCAAACTGTAAAATACCTCATATATCCTGCAAAATGAAGCACTGCAATCAAAACTACATACAGCATTATCAAAATCAAATGTTTGCACGAAATGGCTCACACTTCATTCATATGACCAGATTTTTGTCTAACCAACTACACACTGTTGGGCATAATGAAAAGCACTCTCATCTTTAGTATGCTTTGCCATAATACTAAAATAGTTCAAATTGTAGAAAATCTTCAGATGCACAGAAATATTTGCAGATACACACACATGCTTTTGAAACAGTTTATTTGTTAACATTTTTCACCAAACAAGTCAGTGCAACATATGCACAGCAGATATACAGTGCCTCACTGAGCTCAAGCTGTTTTGCAAGGAGGAATGGGAAAAAAAATTCAGTCTCTCGATGTGCAAAACTGATAGAGACATACCCCAAGCGACTTACAGCTGTAATCGCAGCAAAAGGTGGCACTACAAAGTATTAACTTAAGGGGGCTGAATAATTTTGCACGCCCAATTTTTCAGTTTTTGATTTGTTAAAAAAGTTTGAAATATCCAATAAATGTCGTTCCACTTCATGATTGTGTCCCACTTGTTGTTGATTCTTCACAAAAAAATACAATTTTATATCTTTGTTTGAAGCCTGAAATGTGGCAAAAGGTTGCAAAGTTCAAGGGGGCCGAATACTTTCGCAAGGCACTGTATTTACATTGGACTGAACAAAAATATGCTCACAAAAAAAACAGTAAACTGAAAAAGGAAATTGCAGAAAAAATATACAGAAAAAAAGAGGCAAGAAAAATAATAAGGCAGCATCTTGCCGCACAGCTGGGTCTGACCACAACGCCTTGTCCACATCACAGCTGGGTCTGACCACAACGCCTTGTCCACATCACAGCTGGGTCTGACCACAACGCCTTGTCCACATCACAGCTGGGTCTGACCACAACGCCTTGTCCACATCACAGCTGGGTCTGACCACAACGCCTTGTCCACATCACAGCTGGGTCTGACCACAACGCCTCGTCCACATCACAGCTGGGTCTGACCACAACGCCTTGTCCACATCACAGCTGGGTCTGACCACAACGCCTTGTCCACATCACAGCTGGGTCTGACCACAACGCCTTGTCCACATCACAGCTGGGTCTGGCCACAACGCCTCGTCCACATCACAGCTGGGTCTGACCACAACGCCTCGTCCACATCACAGCTGGGTCTGACCACAACGCCTTGTCCACATCACAGCTGGGTCTGACCACAACGCCTTGTCCACATCACAGCTGGGTCTGGCCACAACGCCTCGTCCACATCACAGCTGGGTCTGACCACAACGCCTCGTCCACATCACAGCTGGGTCTGACCACAACGCCTTGTCCACATCACAGCTGGGTCTGACCACAACGCCTTGTCCACATCACAGCTGGGTCTGACCACAACGCCTTGTCCACATCACAGCTGGGTCTGACCACAACGCCTTGTCCACATCACAGCTGGGTCTGACCACAACGCCTCCACATCACAGCTGGGTCTGACCACAACGCCTTGTCCACATCACAGCTGGGTCTGACCACAACGCCTTGTCCACATCACAGCTGGGTCTGACCACAACGCCTTGTCCACATCACAGCTGGGTCTGACCACAACGCCTTGTCCACATCACAGCTGGGTCTGACCACAACGCCTTGTCCACATCACAGCTGGGTCTGACCACAACGCCTTGTCCACATCACAGCTGGGTCTGACCACAACGCCTTGTCCACGTCACAGCTGGGTCTGACCACACGCCTCGTCCACGTCACAGCTGGGTCTGACCACAACGCCTCGTCCACATCACAGCTGGGTCTGACCACAACGCCTCGTCCACATCACAGCTGGGTCTGACCACAACGCCTTGTCCACATCACAGCTGGGTCTGACCACATCACAGCTGGGTCTGACCACAACGCCTTGTCCACATCACAGCTGGGTCTGACCACAACGCCTTGTCCACATCACAGCTGGGTCTGACCACAACGCCTTGTCCACATCACAGCTGGGTCTGGTCACAACGCCTTGTCCACATCACAGCTGGGTCTGACCACAACGCCTTGTCCACATCACAGCTGGGTCTGACCACAACGCCTTGTCCACATCACAGCTGGGTCTGACCACAACGCCTTGTCCACATCACAGCTGGGTCTGACCACAACGCGCACTTGTCCACATCACAGCTGGGTCTGACCACAACGCCTTGTCCACATCACAGCTGGGTCTGACCACAACGCCTTGTCCACATCACAGCTGGGTCTGACCACAACGCCTTGTCCACATCACAGCTGGGTCTGACCACAACGCCTTGTCCACATCACAGCTGGGTCTGACCACAACGCCTTGCCCACATCACAGCTGGGTCTGACCACAACGCCTTGTCCACATCACAGCTGGGTCTGACCACAACGCCTCGTCCACATCACAGCTGGGTCTGGCCACAACGCCTTGTCCACATCACAGCTGGGTCTGGCCACAACGCCTTGTCCACATCACAGCTGGGTCTGGCCACAACGCCTTGTCCACATCACAGCTGGGTCTGGCCACAACGCCTTGTCCACATCACAGCTGGGTCTGGCCACAACGCCTTGTCCACATCACAGCTGGGTCTGGCCACAACGCCTTGTCCACATCACAGCTGGGTCTGGCCACAACGCCTTGTCCACATCACAGCTGGGTCTGGCCACAACGCCTCCACATCACAGCTCCACATCACAGCTGGGTCTGGCCACAACGCCTCGTCCACATCACAGCTGGGTCTGGCCACAACGCCTTGTCCACATCACAGCTGGGTCTGGCCACAACGCCTTGTCCACATCACAGCTGGGTCTGGCCACAACGCCTCATCCACATCACAGCTGGGTCTGGCCACAACGCCTCGTCCACATCACAGCTGGGTCTGGCCACAACACCTCGTCCACATCACAGCTGGGTCTGGCCACAACGCCTCGTCCACATCACAGCTGGGTCTGGCCACAACGCCTCGTCCACATCACAGCTGGGTCTGGCCACAACGCCTCGTCCACATCACAGGCAATATCTTTCCTTGCCAGACATCGAGGGAAGAAGTGCCTTGAGTGCCTTATCCATCCCTGAATCGCACCCACATCAATCTCATCACATGCCTTTCCATAGCCTGCACAAGAGGCCTGCGCACAAAGGGCTGCTGGTCATATACCTTCCACCGCCGTGCCGAAAAGTACTCTTCTATGGGGTTCAGAAATGGTGAGTATGGTGGGAGGTATTGTACGAGAAATTGTGTTTTGGACTGGGGCTGCACGATGAAAGCTCACGTTGTCCCATACTACAACGTACCGGGTTCTTTGATGATCTGCATCATTCATACGCTCTGGTGGTATGAGAATGTTGTGGAGTCTGTCCAGAAATGTGAGAATATGGGCTGTGTTGTATGGTCCAAGGTTGGCATGACGGTGGAGGACACCATGCGTATTGGAGATGGCAGCGCACATTGTGATGTTCCCACCACGTTGGCCAGGAACATCTATAATGGCTCTGTGGCCAATGACGTTTCTCCCCCTTCTTCTGGTCTCTGCTAGGTTGAACCCAGCCTCATCTATAAAGATGAACTCATGTGGGATTGAGCATCCATTTCCAGTACTCCCTGAAAACAAAGAACAAAAGCAGTCAATATGGTGTTATCCAGTACACTGGGAAACAATGTTGCGTGTAGTGTACTGCAGTCACTATGGTGTTATCCAGTACACTGGGAAACAATGTTGCGTGTAGTGTACTGCAGTCAATATGGTGTTATCCAGTACACTGGGAAACAATGTTGCGTGTAGTGTACTGCAGTCAATATGGTGTTATCCAGTACACTGGGAAACAATGTTGCGTGTAGTGTACTGCAGTCAATATTGTACTTACATCCACATTTCTTTGAAGGTTTCTCTCAAACGGCACCTTATAAAGTTGTTTCATTCTGATTTGGTTTCGCGTGAGAATGCGAGCCAATGTGGACAGACTGACTCGTTGAATGTTGTTGAATATGGTGTTGTCTTGGATGATGTGGCTTTGAATTTCTCGTAATCTGATTTCATTATTTTCCCAAACCAGGTTTACAATGAACATTTGCTTCCTGTACCCCTTCCTCCACCATGGTGAACATTTGACCCTTCCTCCACCATGGTTGACCTTCCTCCACCGTGGTTGACCCCTCCACCGTGGTTGACCCTTCCACCACCCTTCCTCCACCGTGGTTGACCCTTCCTCCACCATGGGTTGACCCTTCCTCCACCATGGTTGACCCTTCCTCCACCATGGTTGACCCTTCCTCCACCCCTTCCTCCACCGTGGTTGACCCTTCCTCCACCATGGTTGACCCTTCCTCCACCGTGGTTGCGTCTCTCAGTCCTTTAGAAACACTAAATAACTAAAATATAAGGCTTGTACAATGCAGCCTAAATATATTTCCCCCACAATAGAGTAAATTCTACAGGAAATTTGTGCAGTTAGTGTATGACATCAGCCATTCATGAAGTAAACAGGTGTCACCCAACTGATACACTATGACATGGGGTGTACTACATAGTGTGAAAGAAATGTTGGTTACATACCTGTACTCCAGTCTAAATGTCCGGATGACACAGGCGACAGTAAAACGGCTCAAGTTGGGCTGCACTCTCTGACATGATCAACTAAGGTTGCTCTGATTTCATTTGAAAGATGTTGTCTTCTTTGGCCATGAACTCCTCTACCAGCTCTACCCCTACCTCTCACTCTTCCTCCCCCTCTCATTCTCACCCTCCCTCTTCCTCTTCCTCTCTCTGCAACGGCTTCCATTGTTGTTGTAAAACAAAAGGTGCTCACCTGTGGTCTTTTCATAGTGCTTACTTCCTGATTGAAGTGGTAACAATTAACCATCGAGGTGTTTGGCCAGGTGGCACATGTATTGGCCAATTAGCTCATGTAGTGTCATTTTGAATGGCAGTGTTTTGAAATGGCAAACATGTGACTTTATGTCAGATTGTTGTGTCTTATGCAGAGAACCGTGTGCAGTATATTTAGAAAGTGCCATTTTGAATTGCAAAATGTGTGTAAAGCAGAAAATGTGTTTAGACTTTTGGAGACTTGAGAAGAGGTTTTGCTATCTGTGTGTCAGTTTAAATAATTGTGCTGTGCATGTCATTTTAGTGTGTTAGCAATTGGAAAAAACTGTAATAGCCGTGCCTGTATAATGTATTGGCTTTGACATTAGCTTGGATGAGTTTGGCATTGGCTTTGATACCACTTTACTAACTCAACCTGCAACCCCCCCCCCCTTTCCTCTGCATGTGTTGTTTTGGCTTAATCCTTATAATCCTCATCTCCGACCAAAACAGTTCCAGAGTATTTCTCTGTTATAGTGACAGGACACGACAACACACCTCTACCCTGTTATAGTGACAGGACACGACAACACACCTCTACCCTGTTATAGTGACAGGACACGACAACACACCTCTACCCTGTTATAGTGACAGGACACGACAACACACCTCTACCCTGTTATAGTGACAGGACACGACAACACACCTCTACCCTGTTATAGTGACAGGACACGACAACACACCTCTACCCTGTTATAGTGACAGGACACGACAACACACCTCTACCCTGTTATAGTGACAGGACACGACAACACACCTCTACCCTGTTATAGTGACAGGACACGACAACACACCTCTACCCTGTTATAGTGACAGGACACGACAACACACCTCTACCCTGTTATAGTGACAGGACACGACAACACACCTCTACCCTGTTATAGTGACAGGACACGACAACACACCTCTACCCTGTTATAGTGACAGGACACGACAACACACCTCTACCCTGTTATAGTGACAGGACACGACAACACACCTCTACCCTGTTATAGTGACAGGACACGACAACACACCTCTACCCTGTTATAGTGACAGGACACGACAACACACCTCTACCCTGTTATAGTGACAGGACACACGACAACACACCTCTACCCTGTTATAGTGACAGGACACGACAACACACCTCTACCCTGTTATAGTGACAGGACACGACAACACACCTCTACCCTGTTATAGTGACAGGACACGACAACACACCTCTACCCTGTTATAGTGACAGGACACGACAACACACCTCTACCCTGTTATAGTGACAGGACACGACAACACACCTCTACCCTGTTATAGTGACAGGACACGACAACACACCTCTACCCTGTTATAGTGACAGGACACGACAACACACCTCTACCCTGTTATAGTGACAGGACACGACAACACACCTCTACCCTGTTATAGTGACAGGACACGACAACACACCTCTACCCTGTTATAGTGACAGGACACGACAACACACCTCTACCCTGTTATAGTGACAGGACACGACAACACACCTCTACCCTGTTATAGTGACAGGACACGACAACACACCTCTACCCTGTTATAGTGACAGGACACGACAACACACCTCTACCCTGTTATAGTGACAGGACACACCTCTACCCTGACAACACACCTCTACCCTGTTATAGTGACAGGACACGACAACACACCTCTACCCTGTTATAGTGACAGGACACGACAACACACCTCTACCCTGTTATAGTGACAGGACACGACAACACACCTCTACCCTGTTATAGTGACAGGACACGACAACACACCTCTACCCTGTTATAGTGACAGGACACGACAACACACCTCTACCCTGTTATAGTGACAGGACACGACAACACACCTCTACCCTGTTATAGTGACAGGACACGACAACACACCTCTACCCTGTTATAGTGACAGGACACGACAACACACCTCTACCCTGTTATAGTGACAGGACACGACAACACACCTCTACCCTGTTATAGTGACAGGACACGACAACACACCTCTACCCTGTTATAGTGACAGGACACGACAACACACCTCTACCCTGTTATAGTGACAGGACACGACAACACACCTCTACCCTGTTATAGTGACAGGACACGACAACACACCTCTACCCTGTTATAGTGACAGGACACGACAACACACCTCTACCCTGTTATAGTGACAGGACACGACAACACACCTCTACCCTGTTATAGTGACAGGACACGACAACACACCTCTACCCTGTTATAGTGACAGGACACGACAACACACCTCTACCCTGTTATAGTGACAGGACACGACAACACACCTCTACCCTGTTATAGTGACAGGACACGACAACACACCTCTACCCTGTTATAGTGACAGGACACGACAACACACCTCTACCCTGTTATAGTGACAGGACACGACAACACACCTCTACCCTGTTATAGTGACAGGACACGACAACACACCTCTACCCTGTTATAGTGACAGGACACGACAACACACCTCTACCCTGTTATAGTGACAGGACACGACAACACACCTCTACCCTGTTATAGTGACAGGACACGACAACACACCTCTACCCTGTTATAGTGACAGGACACGACAACACACCTCTACCCTGTTATAGTGACAGGACACGACAACACACCTCTACCCTGTTATAGTGACAGGACACGACAACACACCTCTACCCTGTTATAGTGACAGGACACGACAACACACCTCTACCCTGTTATAGTGACAGGACACGACAACACACCTCTACCCTGTTATAGTGACAGGACACGACAACACACCTCTACCCTGTTATAGTGACAGGACACGACAACACACCTCTACCCTGTTATAGTGACAGGACACGACAACACACCTCTACCCTGTTATAGTGACAGGACACGACAACACACCTCTACCCTGTTATAGTGACAGGACACGACAACACACCTCTACCCTGTTATAGTGACAGGACACGACAACACACCTCTACCCTGTTATAGTGACAGGACACGACAACACACCTCTACCCTGTTATAGTGACAGGACACGACAACACACCTCTACCCTGTTATAGTGACAGGACACGACAACACACCTCTACCCTGTTATAGTGACAGGACACGACAACACACCTCTACCCTGTTATAGTGACAGGACACACACCTCTACCCTGTTATAGTGACAGGACACGACAACACACCTCTACCCTGTTATAGTGACAGGACACGACAACACACACTCTACCCTGTTATAGTGACAGGACACGACAACACACCTCTACCCTGTTATAGTGACAGGACACGACAACACACCTCTACCCTGTTATAGTGACAGGACACGTTATAGTGACAACACACCTCTACCCTGTTATAGTGACAGGACACGACAACACACCTCTACCCTGTTATAGTGACAGGACACGACAACACACCTCTACCCTGTTATAGTGACAGGACACGACAACACACCTCTACCCTGTTATAGTGACAGGACACGACAACACACCTCTACCCTGTTATAGTGACAGGACACGACAACACACCTCTACCCTGTTATAGTGACAGGACACGACAACACACCTCTACCCTGTTATAGTGACAGGACACGACAACACACCTCTACCCTGTTATAGTGACAGGACACGACAACACACCTCTACCCTGTTATAGTGACAGGACACGACAACACACCTCTACCCTGTTATAGTGACAGGACACGACAACACACCTCTACCCTGTTATAGTGACAGGACACGACAACACACCTCTACCCTGTTATAGTGACAGGACACGACAACACACCTCTACCCTGTTATAGTGACAGGACACGACAACACACCTCTACCCTGTTATAGTGACAGGACACGACAACACACCTCTACCCTGTTATAGTGACAGGACACGACAACACACCTCTACCCTGTTATAGTGACAGGACACGACAACACACCTCTACCCTGTTATAGTGACAGGACACGACAACACACCTCTACCCTGTTATAGTGACAGGACACGACAACACACCTCTACCCTGTTATAGTGACAGGACACGACAACACACCTCTACCCTGTTATAGTGACAGGACACGACAGGACACACACACTCTACCCTGTTATAGTGACAGGACACGACAACACACCTCTACCCTGTTATAGTGACAGAACACGACAACACACCTCTACCCTGTTATAGTGACAGGACACGACAACACACCTCTACCCTGTTATAGTGACAGGACACGACAACACACCTCTACCCTGTTATAGTGACAGGACACGACAACACACCTCTACCCTGTTATAGTGACAGAACACGACAACACACCTCTACCCTGTTATAGTGACAGAACACGACAACACACCTCTACCCTGTTATAGTGACAGGACACGACAACACACCTCTACCCTGTTATAGTGACAGGACACGACAACACACCTCTACCCTGTTATATTCTCAGGAAACATTTCTACTCTGTTCTATTCTCAGGAATAGTCTATATTCTGTTCTACTGAAAAATGACCATTCAGTTATATTTTAAGGACAACATCTCTACTCTGTTCTATTCTCAGGAATAATCTATATTATATTGCCTTTAGCTCTCTGTTATAAAACACATGGTTATTCTCAATGGGATAAAGGACAAATAAAACCAAACAAAAAATAACTAAATGGGCCGCATTGAATTAAACTTCTCTATTCTGAACGTCTGATTAGTTCCTATACACAGCACTGTGTTCATAATACAAACATAATATATTAGTAATAATACTACATTCTAAAACATTTCAATATGAAAGAGATGTGACGTAGAACAAAGTTGATTGGCCCTTGTTGAACTCATGTAGTCACATAGCTATGTTTCCATTTATAAATCCCTTTCACACGAAGTCCAACTTCACCTAACATCATTACTAAACGTTAGACAAACCAGTTACCACACCCCGGTGTCAGGGACGGCTTACTCTGGAACTCCTTTCGTCACTACTGAGTTTTAAATAATTAAATGAATCAAATTGGGCATTCCTCTGGAGTGGGAGTGGCTTGCAGATTTGCCCCGCCCGCGTTGTCTTTGATTGACATAGCTCAAAAGCAGCAGCAGCCAGCGAACCGTGAGTTCTCGCTCTGACGGTTGAACCTACAGACGTGGATTCGGTGCTGCTGCTGATCATGTTCACGTCCCGTTATAGTCACACACCAGCATCTCTGCTCTAGCAGCCTTTTTTAACCTCGGTCACCTCTAAGCCTACTGACAAACTGGGATATATTATATTTTTTATTTTCTCTGTCGCCATCTCTCCGTCGCTTATCGGCGAGAAAGAGGTAGGCAGGCTCGTTTCCCCGAGGAAGAGGGCAGCCTATAGCGGTGGCCAAGGGCATTTACTCCGTGGTCTCGTTGTCTGGATGATTTCTGATTCTGGTGATTTTCAAAATATTTTATTTGAATCATGGCGACTGATTCCCCTGCCCGGAGTCTGGATGAGATCGATCTGTCTGCTCTACGGGTAAGATAAAGCCGGGTCTACATCATGTATCTGTTTCAGTATCAGAGATGGCTACTACTCTCTCTCTCTCTGTGTGTGTGTGTGTGTGTGTGTGAGAGAGACAACGCTTCTAAAATGGGTCAAATGCCCCATCCCAACATACAACCACCAACATGGCAGACTGGCCTACCGATGTTTGTGCATGAGCAAAACATATCCGAACATCGAATTGTGCAGGCAGGTGGTTATACAGTGTAACACAATAGAGGAACATACTCAGTGGAAAAACGTCAACCAAGTGTTTCTCTTTCGGCTGATTTACTAACGACTAACCTAGATGAACAAAGGTTAGGTATGAAATAGCATGACAGCATAGCCATGTAATCTGATGTCATGGTTTGAGGGGGGTCTCGACTTTTAGGTCTGAATATGTCGCTTTTATTGAGCCAGTCCGTGGTGGAATGTAGCCTACATATTTACACACACACACACACACACACACACACAAAGAGAATGTTAATGTGGGTCTACGAAAACAGCCTGATAGCCTTCATGTGCATTTACTGTATGAATACATTAAGGCATTCATGCATACAGTGTATTTCTGTGTGCATGTGTGTGTGAACAACAAATGTCACTCACTGTTAACACGGGTAGAGAGAGTCCTCTACAGAGGATACTATTAAATAATCACTGTGTATCTATTTACATGTCATATATTGTCTATATTACATTACCTTGATATATTGAATATGCCAATATGGTTATATGTTGGTATAACCATCAGTGTAGATGCTAAACTCTGCTAAGCCAGTAATGCTAGTGGCTAGGATACCTGTAGACTGTGTTGTCTGTGCACTCTTAGAAAAAATGGTTCCAAATGGGTTCTGCGGCTATCCCCATAGGAGAACCCTTTTTGTTTCCAGGTAGAACTATTTTGTTTTCCATATAGAACCCTGTGTGGAAAGGGTTCTACATGGAACCCAAAAGGGTTGTACCTGGAACCCAACGTGGTTCTTCAAAGGGTTCTCCTATGGGGACAGCCAAAAAAACCTTTATGGTTCTAGATGGGAATTGTTTTCCAAGTGTAGACTGGGGCAGTAGGCTACTGTGGCTGTTGCTGCACTCTCTGGTTATTTTGTTAACCCTGAGCAAAGACACACACACACACACACACACACACTATGATGGATACACCTACTCTGCAAGATGATGTGTGTGCGTTTGCATTTGTTTGTGTGTGTGGTCAGGTACTGGGTATAAGCTAAGCTAATGCCATATGACCCACAGACTAGTATAAAGGATGATAGACAGTTTATTGACGCCATTCTAGAATCTCCATGACATAACAGAACTCACAATATGACATAGTAGACATAGTACTGTAGTGGCATGTTGAGGTTGCCAGGTTGGACAGAGCAAGTCTAGAACTGAGCTGTACAGTAGCATGTTGAGGTTGCCAGGTTGGATTGAGCAAGTTTAGAACTGAGCTGTACTGTAGCATGATTAGGTTGCCAGGTTGGGCAGAGCAAGTTTAGAACTGAGCTGTACTGTAGCATGATTAGGTTGCCAGGTTGGGCAGAGCAAGTCTAGAACGGAGCTGTACTGTAGCATGATTAGGTTTCCAGGTTGGGCCGAGCAAGTCTAGCTGAGCTGTACTGTAGCATGATTAGGTTGCCAGGTTGGGAAGAGCAAGTCTAGCTGAGCTGTACAGTGGCCTATTGAGGTTGCCAGGTTGTGCAGAGCCAGTCTAGCTGAGATGTACAGTGGCCTGTTCAGGTTGTGCAGAGCCAGTCTAGCTGAGCTGTACAGGGGCCTGTTCAGGTTGTGCAGAGCCAGTCTAGCTGAGATGTACAGTGGCCTGTTCAGGTTGTGCAGAGCCAGTCTAGCTGAGCTGTACAGGGGCCTGTTCAGGTTGTGCAGAGCCAGTCTAGCTGAGATGTACAGTGGCCTGTTCAGGTTGTGCAGAGCCAGTCTAGCTGAGCTGTACAGGGGCCTGTTCAGGTTGTGCAGAGCCAGTCTAGCTGAGCTGTACAGGGGCCTGTTCAGGTTGTGCAGAGCCAGTCTAGCTGAGCTGTACAGGGGCCTGTTCAGGTTGTGCAGAGCCAGTCTAGCTGAGATGTACAGGGGCCTGTGTGGATTACAGTTCTCCACCAGTCAGTCGCAGACATTAATCCACTGGTTAGTGGGTCACTGGCTAGACTGGCCTAGGAACCGCTGGACAGACGAGTGTGTGTGTGTGTTGGGAAATCCTGACTGAGAAGTGGTCAGAGAATTGGTGATACAGCACACACACACACACAGTCAGTCAGCTGATGACATCAACAGATCAGCAGGAAGGACAGCACTGACCACACACACACACAATTATAGAGTGAGGAGCTGATGAATGAGAGAGACAAAGGCAAAGTGAAAAAGGGGGAACGAGGAAGGGAGAGAGAAAAATACATGGAGAGCGAGAGAAAGAGAGAGATTGAGTGCCAGTAATGTCACCCTATCCTCCACTACTTTTGGCCAGAACACTAGCCGTTATAGATGACACTCTCAACCTAAACCCACCTACGCCCCAGAACTGACCTGCAAACATCTTATTCATGAATTATCTGGGTGTGTCACACTTAAATGTCTCCCCCTGAATGTGTCTGGGTGATCTAATTAACAGCTGAGCCACAAGACCCCCTTATTCACACTATTTCCCTAGCCTCACACACACACACACACACACACACACACACACACACACACACACACACACACACACACACACACACACACACACACACACACACACACACACACACACACACACACACACACACACACACACTTTAGAGACATAGAGTTTGAAGAATGTATACAAGGCCTCGTGAGGAGCTAAACAGAGAGTAAGATTCATCAACAGAGAGAACATGTTTGTGTATGAGTACAGTACAGTAGAGTCCTTCTCTCATGATAGATAGATAGGACCAGTTACAATATGACTCCCATCATCCACTAACCTGCTATAATCTAATCATCTCACACACAACCTGTGAGCCCATTCTGTTGTATTAAATAGTCATGATAACGGACACTTTTCTATCAGCTAGCCTGAGGACATGAATGAACCGGAGCAGCAAAAACACTCTATTTTACTCTGTTCACACACACACACACACACACACACACACACACACACACACACACACACACACACACACACACACACACTTAGACACACTTGATCACTAACCCTTGTGTGGACTTGTTTAGAAGAGTGAGGGTTTCTGTGTTTCTCATGATACCACAGGAGGTAAAGAAGGAGAGATGAGGAGATAGCTACAGAGAGAACATAAAAGTGAGTAGAAGTGCCACAGTGGTGCTTAGATACTGCTGGAATGAGAGATGGAGGGAGAGACAGATGGAATGAGAGATGGAGGGAGAGAGAGATGGAATGAGAGATGGAGGGAGAGACAGATGGAGGGAGAGAGATGGAGGGAGAGAGATGGAATGAGAGATGGAGGGAGAGAGATGGAATGAGAGATGGAGTGAGAGAGAGGTGGAATGAGAGATGGAGGGAGAGACAGAAGGGAGGAGAGATGGAGGGAGAGAGATGGAGGGAGAGAGATGGAATGAGAGATGGTGGGAGAGAGATGGAATGAGAGATGGAGGGAGAGAGATGGAGGGAGAGACAGATGGAATGAGAGATGGAGGGAGAGAGATGGAGGGAGAGACAGAAGGGAGGAGAGAGATGGAGGAGAGACAGATGGAATGAGAGATGGAGGGAGAGAGATGGAGGGAGAGACAGATGGAATGAGAGATGGAGGGAGAGACAGATGGAGGGAGAGAGATGGAGGGAGAGACAGATGGAGGGAGAGACAGATGGAATGAGAGATGGAGGGAGAGACAGATGGAATGAGAGATGGAGGGAGAGACAGATGGAATGAGAGATGGAGGGAGAGACAGATGGAATGAGAGATGGAGGGAGAGACAGATGGAATGAGAGATGGAGGGAGAGACAGATGGAATGAGAGATGGAGGGAGAGAGATGGAGGGAGAGAGATGGAATGAGAGATGGAGGGAGAGAGATGGAATGAGAGATGGAGGGAGAGACAGATGGAATGAGAGATGGAGTGAGAGAGAGGTGGAATGAGAGATGGAGGGAGAGACAGATGGAGGGAGAGAGATGGAATGAGAGATGGAGGGAGAGAGAGGTGGAATGAGAGATGGAGGGAGAGACAGAAGGGAGGAGAGAGATGGAGGGAGAGACAGATGGAATGAGAGATGGAGGGAGAGAGATGGAGGGAGAGACAGATGGAATGAGAGATGGAGGGAGAGACAGATGGAATGAGAGATGGAGGGAGAGACAGATGGAATGAGAGATGGAGGGAGAGACAGATGGAATGAGAGATGGAGGGAGAGACAGATGGAATGAGAGATGGAGGGAGAGACAGATGGAATGAGAGATGGAGGGACAGACAGATGGAGGGAGAGACAGATGGAATGAGAGATGGAGGGAGAGACAGATGGAGTGAGAGACAGATGGAGGGAGAGACAGATGGAATGAGAGATGGAGGGAGAGACAGATGAGATGGAGGGAGAGACAGATGGAATGAGGGAGAGACAGATGGAATGAGAGATGGAGGGAGAGAGATGGAATGAGAGACAGATGGAATTAGAGATGGAGGGAGAGACAGATGGAATGAGAGACAGATGGAGGGAGAGACAGATGGAATGAGAGATGGAGGGAGAGACAGATGGAATGACAGATGGAGGGAGAGATAGATGGAGTGAGAGACAGATGGAGGGAGAGAGATGGAGGGAGAGACAGATGGAATGACAGATGGAGGGAGAGACAGATGGAATGACAGATGGAGGGAGGGACAGATGGAGGGAGAGACAGATGGAATGAGAGATAGATGGAGGGAGAGACAGATGGAGGGAGACAGATGGAGGGAGAGAGATGGAGGGAGAGACAGATGGAGGGAGAGACAGATGGAATGAGAGATGGATGGAGAGAGAGATGGATGGAGAGAGAGACAGATGGAATGAGAGATGGAGGGAGAGAGATGGAATGAGAGATGGAGGGAGAGACAGATGGAGGGAGAGACAGATGGAATGAGAGATGGAGGGAGAGACAGATGGAGGGAGAGACAGATGGAAAGAGAGATGGAGGGAGAGACAGATGGAATGACAGATGGAGGGAGAGACAGATGGAATGACAGATGGAGGGAGAGACAGATGGAATGAGAGATGGAGGGAGAGACAGATGGAGGGAGAGAGATGGAGGGAGAGACAGATGGAGGGAGAGAGATGGAGGGAGAGACAGATGGAATGAGAGATGGATGGAGAGAGAGATGGATGGAGAGACAGATGGAAAGAGAGATGGAGGGAGAGACAGATGGAATGAGAGACAGATGGAGGGAGAGACAGATGGAATGAGAGATGGAGGGAGAGATGGAGGGAGAGACAGATGGAATGAGAGATGGAGGGAGAGACAGATGGAATGAGAGATAGATGGAGTGAGAGACAGATGGAATGACAGGGAGGGAGAGACAGATGGAATGACAGGGAGGGAGAGACAGATGGAATGACAGATGGAGGGAGAGACAGATGGAATGACAGATGGAGGGAGAGACAGATGGAATGAGAGATGGAGGGAGAGACAGATGGAGGGAGAGAGATGGAGGGAGAGACAGATGGAGGGAGAGAGATGGAGGGAGAGACAGATGGAATGAGAGATGGATGGAGAGAGAGATGGATGGAGAGACAGATGGAAAGAGAGATGGAGGGAGAGACAGATGGAATGAGAGATGGAGGGAGAGACAGATGGAGGGAGAGACAGATGGAATGAGAGATGGAGGGAGAGATGGAGGGAGAGACAGATGGAATGAGAGATGGAGGGAGAGACAGGTGGAATGAGAGATAGATGGAGTGAGAGACAGATGGAGGGAGAGAGATGGAGGGAGAGAGATGGAAGAGAGACAGATGGAATGACAGATGGAGTGAGAGGCAGATGGAATGACAGATGGAGGGAGAGACAGATGGAATGACAGGGAGGGAGAGACAGATGGAATGACAGATGGAGGGAGAGACAGATGGAATGAGAGATAGATGGAGTGAGAGACAGATGGAGGGAGAGAGATGGAGGGAGAGAGATGGAAGAGAGACAGATGGAATGAGAGATGGATGGAGAGAGAGATGGATGGAGAGATGGATGGAGAGACAGATGGAGAGAGAGATGGATGGAGAGATGGATGGAGAGACAGATGGAATGAGAGATAGATGGAATGAGAGACAGATGGAGGGAGACAGATGGAATGAGAGATGGAGGGAGAGACAGATGGAATGAGAGATGGAGGGAGAGAGATGGAATGAGAGATGGAGGGAGAGACAGATGGAATGAGAGATGGAGGGAGAGACAGATGGAATGACAGATGAAGGGAGAGAGATGGAAATAGAGATGGAGTGAGAGACAGATGGAATGACAGATGGAGTGAGAGGCAGATGGAATGACAGATGGAGGGAGAGACAGATGGAATGACAGGGAGGGAGAGACAGATGGAATGACAGGGAGGGAGAGACAGATGGAATGACAGATGGAGGGAGAGACAGATGGAGGGAGAGACAGATGGAAAGAGAGATGGAGGGAGAGACAGATGGAAAGAGAGATGGAGGGAGAGACAGATGGAAAGAGAGAGGGAGGGAGAGACAGATGGAATGACAGATGGAGGGAGAGACAGATGGAATGACAGATGGAGGGAGAGACAGATGGAGGGAGAGACAGATGGAGGGAGAGACAGATGGAATGACAGATGGAGGGAGAGACAGATGGAAAGAGAGATGGAATGACAGATGGAATGACAGATGGAGTGAGAGGCAGATGGAATGACAGATGGAGGGAGAGACAGATGGAATGACAGGGAGGGAGAGACAGATGGAATGACAGGGAGGGAGAGACAGATGGAATGACAGATGGAGGGAGAGACAGATGGAGGGAGAGACAGATGGAAAGAGAGATGGAGGGAGAGACAGATGGAAAGAGAGATGGAGGGAGAGACAGATGGAATGACAGATGGAGGGAGAGACAGATGGAATGACAGATGGAGGGAGAGACAGATGGAGGGAGAGACAGATGGAGGGAGAGACAGATGGAATGACAGATGGAGGGAGAGACAGATGGAAAGAGAGATGGAATGACAGATGGAGGGAGAGACAGATGATGGAATGAGAGATGGAGGGAGAGAAATGGAAAGAGAGTAAAACTGCCGTAGCCAAAAGGCTCAAGTCTGTTGGAATGAGAGTGATGGAGAGAATGAGAGAGTGAGAATAAAAGAGAGTGTGAGAGTGCCATAGCATTTCTCAGAGACGGGCTGGAATGAGAGAGAACGAGACTGTGAGAGCTACATATATCTACTCTGGCTGGCTGGAGATGAATGGAGAGAGAGAGAAAGAGAGAGTTGGAATGAGCGAAAGAGAGTGAAAGAAAGAGAGAGTGAGGGCTACAGAGGGGGGAGTTGAATTCCAGCTATTGTTGGAATGACATAGCAACACAGCAAAGAGGGAGGTGTGTGTGTCTGTGTGTGTGTGTGTGTGTGTGTGAGGTCACTGGGTTCTCTGCTGTGGTCCAGCGGCTCCTCTTGTAGTAACTCTACTGTCTAGTAAGCTAATCATTATGCAGCAACTTTAGCTAGTAGCAGTAGCAGTAGCAGTCTATTAGCATCAGCTAGCTTCAAGCTAACAGTCTGTAGCCTATCTCTGGGGGCTAGCATCAAGCTAACGGTCGATATGTTTTGGGCTGGCATCAAACTAACTGTCCATCTGTGCTAGTATCAAGATAACAGTCTATATGTCTGGGGTGGGGATTAGCATCAAGCTAATGGCCTGTAGCCTATGTTGTTGGGGCTAGCATCAAGCTAACAGTATAGCCTATGTCTGGGGGCTAGCATAAAGCTAACACCTCTATAACTGCCAGCTTCAAACTAAATGTCTGTACACTCTGTGACTCAGAATATGTCTCTCTTTAGGACCCTGCAGGCATCTTTGAGCTGGTGGAGTTGGTGGGCAATGGAACCTACGGACAGGTGTACAAGGTAAGACGCACTCTCTCCCCCAGGTTTCCCCTCTCCCCCTCTCCCCCCCTGGTCTCCCTCTCTCCCCCTGGTCTCCCTCTCTCCCCCTGGTCTCCCTCTCTCCCCCTGGTCTCCCTCTCTCCCCCTGGTCTCCCTCTCCCCCTGGTCTCCCTCTCTCCCCCCCTGGTCTCCCTCTCTCCCCCCGGTCTCCCTCTCTCCCCCTGGTCTCCCTCTCTCCCCCGGTCTCCCTCTCCCCCCCCCTGGTCTCCCTCTCTCTCCCTCCCCCCTGGTCTCCCTCTCTCCCCCTGGTCTCCCTCTCTCCCCCTGGTCTCCCTCTCTCCCCCTGGTCTCCCTCTCTCCCCCTGGTCTCCCTCTCTCCCCCTGGTCTCCCTCTCTCCCCCTGGTCTCCCTCTCTCCCCCCTGGTCTCCCTCTCTCCCCCCCCCCGGTCTCCCTCTCTCCCCCTGGTCTCCCTCTCTCCCCCTGGTCTCCCTCTCTGGTCCCCCCCCCCCTGGTCTCCCTCTCTCCCCCCTCTCCCCCTGGTCTCCCTCTCTCCCCCCGGTCTCCCTCTCTCCCCCTGGTCTCCCTCTCTCCCCCTGGTCTCCCTCTCTCCCCCCCTGGTCTCCCTCTCTCCCCCTGGTCTCCCTCTCTCCCCCCTGGTCTCCCTCTCTCCCCCTCCCTGGTCCCCCTGGTCTCCTCTCTCCCCCTGGTCTCCCTCTCTCCCCCTGGTCTCCCTCTGGTCTCCCTCCCCCCCCTGGTCTCCCTCTCTCCCCCCCCCTGGTCTCCCTCTCTCCCCCTGGTCTCCCTCTCTCCCCCCCTGGTCTCCCTCTCCCCCCCTGGTCTCCCCCCTCTCCCCCCCCTATCTCTTATCAGTAGGAAACAGTCAGTTGTATCTGACAAGATGCAGAGGGATGTATATTTCAGGACACAGGATATGACTGAGCGATTTCCCGTCTCTGCCTCTGTCAGGGGTTTATGTTTGATTGGCATAATGGTGGCTCGGGGTCTCAGTTGCTCCAGTGTGAGCCCAAGTGTCACTGTCTTTTTTTTACAAACCGCCTTTCCTCTCGTTTAAAAAAAAAATCCTCTCCTTTCCTTTCCTTATCCTTCCTTTCCTTTCCTTATCCTTCCTCTCCTGTCCTCTCCTCCGGTGCCGTTACGATATGTATTGCAATTCTCACGATTCTACATGTATTGCGATTCGATACTGTGATTTTATTGCGATTCGATGTTCCAGACATATTGCTCACCATGTCTGCTGCAGGGAGACGAGAGACAGAGCCATGAGAAAACAAAATAAAAGTGCTGAAAACAAATTGGCCCCCAATGTAAAAATCAGATGGATAACAAGCTATGAAGGTAATACACCGGATTTTTGGTACAGGTACAGGTACAGCCAACGAGCACAAAAATAATATTGCGCTATTATCCAAACCTTACGATACAATATTTAGTCCAAAAATAATATCCTGATTATGTAACGATATCGTTATTAGTGTTCATGTTTGTGTATAATGGACTAGTGTGTGTGTGAAGGTCATGTTGGAATGGGGAGTAGAGATGGCTCTGATTGGATAAACAAAAGAGGTCAGCTAGAGGTCAACGCTGTTAGCCACAAATAAAGTTTGACAGCCTCTTCCGTGTGTTTGTGTTTCTGTGAGACTGTTGCATCGTGTGCATGTGTGTTTGTGTGTCTGCGTGTGCTTGTGTGTGTGGGGTGTGTGAGAGTTATGTGAGTTCAGTTATTGCTAACGATGCTCTCTGACTGAAAGTCACGCCTCATTTGCTGGATGACATTCAGCCTGTCTACTGTAATACACTAAACACTACTAATACACTATAGCCATATAGGCCCACTGCAGTATACTGTAATATATACTAACCCTGTCTACTGTAATACACTATAGCCATATAGGCCCACTGCAGTATACTGTAGTATATACTAACCCTGTCTACTGTAATACAATATATACTAACCCTGTCTACTAATACACTATAGCCATATAGGCCCACTGCAGCAGTATACTGTAGTATATACTAACCCTGTCTACTGTAATATACTAAACACTACTAATACACTAACCCTATCTACTGCAGTATACTGTAGTATATACTAACCCTGTCTACTGTAATACACTAAACACTACTAATACACTATAGCCATATAGGCCCACTGCTGTACTGTAGTATACTGTACTGTATATACTAAACACTACTAATATACTATAGCCATATAGGCTGTATACTGTAGTATATACTAACCCTGTCTACTGTAATACACTAAACACTACTAATACACTAACCCATGTCTACTGCAGTATACTGTAATATATACTAACCCTGTCTACTGTAATACACTAAACACTACTAATACACTATAGCCATATAGGCCCACTGCAGTATACTGTAGTATATATTAACCATAACCCTGTCTACTGTAATACACTATACACTACTAATACACTATAGCCATAAGGCCTGTCACTGTAATACTGTAGCTATATACCCCTGTCTACTGTAATACACTATACACTACTAATACACTATAGCCTGTAGGCACACTGCAGTATACTGTAGTATATACTAACCCTGTCTACTGTAATACACTAAACACTACTAATACACTATAGCCATATAGGCTACTGCTGTATACTGTAGTATATACTAACCCTAACTACTGTAATACACTATACACTACTAATACACTATAGCCATATAGGCCCACTGCAGTATACTGTAATATATACTAACCCTGTCTACTGTAATACACTATACACTACTAATACACTATAGCCATATAGGCCCACTGCAGTATACTGTAGTATATACTAACCCTGTCTACTGTAATACACTAAACACTACTAATACACTATAGCCATATAGGCACACTGCAGTATACTGTAGTATATACTAACCCTGTCTACTGTAATACACTAAACACTACTAATACACTATAGCCATATAGGCCCACTGCTGTATACTGTAGTATATACTAACCCTGTCTACTGTAATACACTATACACTACTAATACACTATAGCCATATAGGCCCACTGCAGTATACTGTAGTATATACTAACCCTGTCTACTGTAATACACTAAACACTACTAATACACTATAGCCATATAGGCCCACTGCAGTATACTGTAGTATATACTAACCCTGTCTACTGCAGTATACTGTAATATATACTAACCCTGTCTACTGTAATACACTATACACTACTAATACACTATAGCCATATAGGCCCACTGCAGTATACTGTAATATATACTAACCCTGTCTACTGTAATACACTAAACACTACTAATACACTATAGCCATATAGGCCCACTGCAGTATACTGTAATATATACTAACCCTGTCTACTGCAGTATACTGTAGTATATACTAACCCTAACCATGTCTACTGTAATACACTATAGCCATATAGGCACACTGCAGTATACTGTAATATATACTAACCCTGTCTACTGTAATACACTAAACACTACTAATACACTATAGCCATATAGGCCCACTGCAGTATACTGTAATATATACTAACCCTGTCTACTGTAATACACTATAGCCATATAGGCCCACTGCAGTATACTGTAGTATATACTAACCCTGTCTACTGCAGTATACTGTAATATATACTAACCCTGTCTACTGTAATACACTATAGCCATATAGGCCCACTGCAGTATACTGTAGTATATACTAACCCTGTCTACTGCAGTATACTGTAATATATACTAACCTTGGTATGTTGAAATTTATGTTTCCTGTCTACTGTAATATACTATAGCCATATAGGCCCACTGCTGTACTGCAGTATACTGTAGTATATACTAACCCTGTCTACTGCAGTATACTGTAGTATATACTAACCCTGTCTACTGCAGTATACTGTAGTATATACTAACCCTGTCTACTGCAGTATACTGTAATATATACTAATCCTGTCTACTGTAATACACTATAGCCATATAGGCCCACTGCTGTACTGCAGTATACTGTAGTATATACTAACCCTGTCTACTGCAGTATACTGTAGTATATACTAACCCTGTCTACTGCAGTATACTGTAGTATATACTAACCCTGTCTACTGCAGTATACTGTAATATATACTAACCCTGTCTACTGTAATACACTATAGCCATATAGGCCCACTGCAGTATACTGTAGTATATATTAACCATAACCCTGTCTACTGCAGTATACTGTAGTATATACTAACCATAACCCTGTCTACTGTAATAGACTATAGCTATATAGGCCCACTGCAGTATACTGTAGTATATACTAACCATAACCCTGTCTACTGCAGTATACTGTAGTATATACTAACCCTGTCTACTGTAGTATACTGTAGTATATACTAACCATAACCCTGTCTACTGCAGTATACTGTAGTATATACTAACCATAACCCTGTCTTCTCTAATACACTCTAGCCATATAGGCCTACTGCAGTATACTATAATATATACTAACCCTGTCTACTGCAGTATACTGTAGTACATACTAACCCTGTCTACTGCAGTATACTGTAGTACATACTAACCCTGTCTACTGCAGTATACTGTAGTACATACTAACCCTGTCTACTGCAGTATACTGTAGTACATACTAACCCTGTCTACTGCAGTATACTGTAGTATATACTAACCCTGTCTACTGCAGTATACTGTAGTATATACTTACCATAACCCTGTCTACTGCAGTATACTGTAGTACATACTAACCATAACCCTGTCTACTGCAGTATACTGTAGTACATACTAACCCTGTCTACTGCAGTATACTGTAGTACATACTAACCCTGTCTACTGCAGTATACTGTAGTATATATGGCCCACTGCAGTATACTGTAGTAGTATATGTCTCTCTCTCTCTGTCTCTCTGTCTCTCTCTCTCTGTCTCTCTCTCTGTCTCTCTCTCTGTCTCTCCCTCTCTGTCTCTCTCTCGGTGTCTCTCTCTCTCTGTCTCTCTCGCTGTCTCTCTGTCTCTCTCTCTCTCTGTCTCTCTCTCTCTGTCTCTCTCTCTCTCTCTCTCTCTCTCTCTCTCTCTCTCTCTCTCTGTCTCTCTGTCTCTCTCTCTCTGTCTCTCTGTCTCTCTCTCTCTGTCTCTCTCTCTGTCTCTCTCTCTCTCTCTCTCTGTCTCTCTCTCTGTCTCTCTGTCTCTCTGTCTCTGTCTCAATTCAATTCAATTCAATTCAACGGGCTTTATTGGCATGGGAAACATGTGTTAACATTGCCAAAGCAAGTGAGGTAGATAATATATAAAGTGACTCTCTCTCTCTCTGTCTCTCTCTCTGTCCTCCACTCTGCATGCAGTTCTTATCAATATATCATGTATTTTTTGTGTGTGTGTAAATCTGTCCCTACATTTCTCTGTACTATATGAAAAGCCTTCATGTCCCGGTTGTGTGTGTGTGTGTGTGTGTGTGTGTGTGTGTGTACCCTTAGAGCTGATAAAATATCCAGAAATAGAACATACTGAATAATTTCTCTCTCTTTTCATCGTTCCCCCTCTCTCTCTTTTCATCGTTCCCCCTCTCTCTTTTCATCGTTCCCCCTCTCTCTCTTCATCGTTCCCCCTCTCTCTTTTTCATCGTTCCCCCTCTCTCTCTTTTCATCGTTCCCCCTCTCTCTCTTTTCATCGTTCCCCCTCTCTCTCTTTTCAACGTTCCCCCTCTCTCTTTTTCAACGTTCCCCCTCTCTCTCTTTTCATCGTTCCCCCTCTCTCTCTTTTCATCGTTCCCCCTCTCTCTCTTTTTCATCGTTCCCCCTCTCTCTTTTCTCTCTCTCTCTTCATCGTTCCCCCTCTCTCTCTCTTCATCGTTCCCCCCTCTCTCTCTTTCATCGTTCCCCCCTCTCTCTTTTCATCGTTCCCCCTCTCTCTTTTTCATCGTTCCCCCTCTCTCTTTTTCATCGTTCCCCCTCTCTCTCTTTTCATCGTTCCCCCTCTCTCTTTTTCATCGTTCCCCCTCTCTCTCTTTTCATCGTTCCCCCTCTCTCTCTTTTCATCATTCCCCCTCTCTCTCTTTTCATCGTTCCCCCTCTCTCTCTTTTCATCGTTCCCCCTCTCTCTCTCTCTTCATCGTTCCCCCTCTCTCTCTCTCTTCATCGTTCCCGCTCTCTCTCTTTTCCCCTTGCATGATGAATATTTGAAGGTGGCTATGGGAGTGGTTGTTTTCTACTGTAAACTCTGACTGCCTAAGGAGAGACCCGGTCGGACACAGAGAACACTACTGTAAACTCTGACTGCCTAAGGAGAGACCCGGTCGGACACAGAGAACACTACTGATGGATTGATGTGCTGATTGACCGTGGCACTTTGTGTCAATACCACTATTTAAAAACAGAAGACACACAACACTTTAGAGTAGGATTCAAATACGCGTAGAGTGTGTACAGTATGTAGTACAGTGTGTACAGTATGTATAACAGTGTGTGCAGTGTGTACAGTATGTAGTATAGTGTGTACAGTATGTAGTATAGTGTGTACAGTATGTAGAACAGTGTGTACAGTATGTAGAACAGTGTGTACAGTATGTAGAACAGTGTGTACAGTATGTAGTACAGTATGTAGTACAGTGTGTACAGTATGTAGTACAGTGTGTACAGTATGTAGTACAGTGTGTTCAGTATGTAGTACAGTGTGTACAGTATGTAGTACAGTGTGTACAGTATGTAGTACAGTATGTAGTACAGTGTGTACAGTATGTAGTACCGTGTGTACAGTGTGTACAGAATGTAGTACAGTGTGTACAGTATGTAGTACAGTGTGTACAGTATGTAGTACAGTGTGTACAGTATGTAGAACAGTGTGTACAGTGTACAGTGTGTACAGTATGTAGTACAGTGTGTACAGTATGTAGTACAGTGTGTACAGTATGTAGTATAGTGTGTACAGTGTGTAGTACAGTGTGTACAGTGTGTACAGTATGTAGTACAGTGTGTACAGTGTGTACAGTATGTAGTACAGTGTGTACAGTATGTAGTACAGTGTGTACAGTATGTAGTACAGTGTGTACAGTGTGTACAGTATGTAGTACAGTGTGTACAGTATGTAGTACAGTGTGTACAGTGTGTACAGTATGTACATTATGTAGTACAGTGTGTACAGTATGCAGAACAGTGTGTACAGTGTGTACATTATGCAGTACAGTGTGTACAGTGTGTACAGTATGTAGTACAGTGTGTACAGTATGCAGAACAGTGTGTACAGTATGTAGTACAGTGTGTACAGTATGTAGTACAGTGTGTACCGTATGTAGTACAGTGTGTACAGTATGTAGTACAGTGTGTACCGTATGTAGTACAGTGTGTACCGTATGTAGGACAGTGTGTACAGTATGTAGTACAGTGTGTACAGTATGTAGTACAGTGTGTACAGTGTGTACAGTATGTACAGTATGTAGTACAGTGTGTACAGTATGTAGTACAGTGTGTACAGTATGTAGTACAGTGTGTACAGTATGTAGTACAGTGTGTACAGTATGTAGTACAGTGTGTACCGTATGTAGTACAGTGTGTACAGTATGTAGTACAGTGTGTACCGTATGTAGTACAGTGTGTACCGTATGTAGTACAGTGTGTACAGTATGTAGTACAGTGTGTACCGTATGTAGTACAGTGTGTACCGTATGTAGTACAGTGTGTACCGTATGTAGTACAGTGTGTACAGTATGTAGTACAGTGTGTACAGTATGTAGTACAGTGTGTACATGACATGCTTGTGGTCTGTGCGTCTCTGATGATCATCGGTCAACTAAATAAAGGAAAGTGGAAACTGTTATTAGGGAAAGGTGCAGGTCTTAATCAAACAGAGATTCGATTGGGATTTTGAGCTGTGGAAAGAACACCACTCCTTTACCTAATCTCACCTGTCTTCTACAGCTTTCTTTCCCCTCTCTCTCCCACCCTTCCTCTCTCTCTCCCACCCACCCATCCCTCTCTCTCTCCCTCCCCCTTCCTTTTCTGTGGAAAAACTTTAAAGATAGTTATCTCTTCACCTACCATGAGTCATGATGCTGAGGACACACACACACAAGCTGGCACACACACAATACCTGGCAGTGTGTTCATTAAGCCCTCCTCCCCCGAGGCTACACGCTCCACTTACCCACAATGCACCCCTCACCCAGGCCTCACTGGGTCAATTAGCCTGATATCAATAATAACTTCAGTGTGAGAGAGACAGGATTATGTCAATAATGATATGCCTCTCCTCTCCTTAGCCTCCTGTCCTTAGCCTCCTGTCCTTAGCCTCCTGTCCTTAGCCCTCTCTCCTCTCCTTAGCCTCCTGTCCTTAGCCCTCTCCTCTCCTTAGCCTCCTCTCCACTCCCCTCTCCTCTCCTCTCCGCTCCCCTCTCCTCTCCTTAGCCTCCTCTCCTCTCCTTAGCCTCCTCTCCTCTCCTTAGCCTCCTCTCCTCTCCCCTCCCTCTCCTCTCCGCTCCCCTCTCCTCTCCTTACTTAGCCTCCTCTCCTCTCCTTAGCCTCCTCTCCTCTCCTTGGCTTCCACTCCCCTCCCTCTCCGCTCCCCTCTCCTCTCCTTAGCCTCTTCTCCTCTCCTTAGCCTCTTCTCCTCTCCTTAGCCTCCTCTCCTCTCCTTAGCCTCCTCTCCGCTCCCCTCCTCTCCTTAGCCACCTCTCCTCTCCTCTCCTTAGCCTCCTCTCCTGTCCTCTCCTTAGCCTCCTCTCCTCTCCTTAGCCTCCTCTCCGCTCCGCTCTCCTCTCCTTAGCCTCCTGTCCTTAGCCTCCTGTCCTTAGCCCTCTCTCCTCTCCTTAGCCTCCTCTCCACTCCCCTTTCCTCTCCGCTCCCCTCTCCTCTCCTTAGCCTCCTGTCCTTAGCCCTCTCTCCTCTCCTTATCCTCCTCTCCACTCCCCTCTCCTCTCCGCTCCCCTCTCCTCTCTTAGCCTCCTCTCCTCTCCTTAGCCTCCTCTCCACTCCCTCTCCTCTCCGCTCCCCTCTCCTCTCCTTACTTAGCCTCCTCTCCTCTCCTTAGCCTCTTCTCCTCTCCTTGGCCTCCACTCCCCTCTCCTCTCCGCTCCCCTCTCCTCTCCTTAGCCTCTTCTCCTCTCCTTAGCCTCCTCTCCTCTCCTTAGCCTCCTCTCCGCTCCCCTCTCCTCTCCTTAGCCACCTCTCCTCTCCTCTCCTTAGCCTCCTCTCCTGTCCTCTCCTTAGCCTCCTCTCCGCTCCGCTCTCCTCTCCTTAGCCTCCTGTCCTTAGCCTCCTGTCCTTAGCCCTCTCTCCTCTCCTTAGCCTCCTCTCCACTCCCCTTTCCTCTCCGCTCCCCTCTCCTCTCCTTAGCCTCCTGTCCTTAGCCCTCTCTCCTCTCCTTATCCTCCTCTCCACTCCACTCTCCTCTCCTTAGCCTCCTCTCCTCTCCTTAGCCTCCTGTCCTTAGCCCTCTCTCCTCTCCTTAGCCTCCTCTCCGCTCCCCTCTCCTCTCCTTTGCCTCCTGTCCTTAGCCCTCTCTCCTCTCCTTTGCCTCCTCTCCTCTCCTTAGCCTCCTCTCCACTCCCCTCTCCGCTCACCTCTCCTCTCCTTAGCCTCCTCTCCTTAACCTCCTCTCCGATCCCCTCTCCTCTCCTTAGCCTCCTCTCCTCTCCTTAGCCTCCTCTCCTCTCCTTAGCTTCCTCCCCGCACCCCTCTCCTCTCCTTAGCCTCCTCTCCTCTCCTTAGCCTCCTCTCCTCTCCTTAGCCTCCTCTCCTCTCCTTAGCTTCCTCTCCGCACCCCTCTCCTCTCCTTAGCCTCCTCTCCTCTCCTTAGCCTCCTCTCCTCTCCTTAGCCTCCTCTCCTCTCCTTAGCCTCCTCTCCTCTCCGTAGCCTCCTCTCCACTCCCCTCTCCTCTCCGCCCCCTCCCTCTCCTTAGCCTCCTCTCCTCTCCTTTAGCCTCCTCTCCTCTCCTTAGCCTCCTCTCCGCTCCCCTCTCCTGTCCTTACCCTCCTGTCCTTAGCCTCCTCTCCACTCCCCTCTCCGCTCCCCTCTCCTCTCCTTAGCCTCCTCTCCTCTCCGCTCCCCCTCTCCTCTCTTAGCCTCCTCTCCTCTCCTTAGCCTCCTCTCCACTCCCTCTCTCTCCTCTCCGCTCCCCTCTCCTCTCCTTACTTAGCCTCCTCTCCTCTCCTTAGCCTCCTCTCCTCTCCTTGGCCTCCACTCCCCTCTCCTCTCCTCTCCGCTCCCCTCTCCTCTCCTTAGCCTTTTCTCCTCTCCTTAGCCTCCTCTCCTCTCCTTAGCCTCCTCTCCGCTCCCCTCTCCTCTCCTTAGCCACCTCTCCTCTCCTCTCCTTAGCCTCCTCTCCTGTCCTCTCCTTAGCCTCCTCTTCTCTCCCTTAGCCTCCGCTCCGCTCTCCTCTCCTTAGCCTCCTGTCCTTAGCCCTCTCTCCGCTCCTTAGCCTCCTCTCCACTCCCCTCTCCTCTCCTTAGCCTCCTGTCCTCTCCTTAGCCTCCTGTCCTTAGCCCTCTCTCCTCTCCTTAGCCTCCTCTCCGCTCCCCTCTCCTCTCCTTAGCCTCATGTCCTTAGCCCTCTCTCTCACCTATGCCTCCTCTCCTCTCCTTCGCCTCCTCTCCTCTCCTTAGCCTCCTCCCACTCCCCTCTCCGCTCACCTCTCCTCTCCTTAGCCTCCTCTCCTCTCCTTAGCCTCCTCTCCTTAGCCTCCTCTCCGCTCCCCTCTCCTCTCCGCTCCCCTCTCCTCTCCTTAGCCTCCTCTCCTCCCTCTCCTTAGCCTCCTCTCCTCTCCTTAGCCTCCTCTCCTCTCCTTAGCCTCCTCTCCGCTCCCCTCTCCTCTCCTTAGCCTCCTCTCCTCTCCGCCCCTCCCTCTCCTTAGCCTCCTCTCCTCTCCTTAGCCTCCTCTCCTCTCCTTAGCCTCCTCTCCGCTCCCCTCTCCTCTCCTTAGCCTCCTGTCCTTAGCCCTCTCTCCTGTCCTTAGCCTCCTCTCCACTCCCCTCTCCGCTCCCCTCTCCTCTCCTTAGCCTCCTCTCCTCTCCTTAGCCTCCTCTCCTCTCCTTAGCCTCCTCTCCACTCCCCTCTCCTCTCCGCCCCCTCCCCTCTCCTTAGCCTCCTCTCCTCTCCTTAGCCTCCTCTCCTCTCCTTATCCTCCTCTCCGCTCCCCTCTCCTGTCCTTACCCTCCTGTCCTGTCCTTATCCTCCTCTCCCACTCCCTCTCCTCTCCTTAGCCTCCTCTCCTCTCCTTAGCCTCCTGTCCTTAGCCTCTCTCTCCTCTCCTTAGCCTCCTCTCCGCTCCCCTCTCCTCTCCTTTGCCTCCTGTCCTTAGCCCTCTCTCCTCTCCTTTGCCTCCTCTCCTCTCCTTAGCCTCCTCTCCACTCCCCTCTCCGCTCACCTCTCCTCTCCTTAGCCTCCTCTCCTTAACCTCCTCTCCGATCCCCTCTCCTCTCCTTAGCCTCCTCTCCTCTCCTTAGCCTCCTCTCCTCTCCTTAGCTTCCTCCCCCGCACCCCTCTCCTCTCCTTAGCCTCCTCTCCTCTCCTTAGCCTCCTCTCCTCTCCTTAGCCTCCTCTCCTCTCCTTAGCTTCCTCTCCGCACCCCTCTCCTCTCCTTAGCCTCCTCTCCTCTCCTTAGCCTCCTCTCCTCTCCTTAGCCTCCTCTCCTCTCCTTAGCCTCCTCTCCTCTCCTTAGCCTCCTCTCCACTCCCCTCTCCTCTCCGCCCCCTCCTCTCCTTAGCCTCCTCTCCTCTCCTTAGCCTCCTCTCCTCTCCTTAGCCTCCTCTCCGCTCCCTCTCCTGTCCTTACCCTCCTGTCCTTAGCCTCCTCTCCACTCCCCTCTCCGCTCCCCTCTCCTCCTCTCCTTAGCCTCCTCTCCTCTCCGCTCCCCTCTCCTCTCTTAGCCTCCTCTCCTCTCCTTAGCCTCCTCTCCACTCCCTCTCCTCTCCGCTCCCCTCTCCTCTCCTTACTTAGCCTCCTCTCCTCTCCTTAGCCTCCTCTCCTCTCCTTGGCCTCCACTCCCCTCTCCTCTCCTCTCCGCTCCCCTCTCCTCTCCTTAGCCTTTTCTCCTCTCCTTAGCCTCCTCTCCTCTCCTTAGCCTCCTCTCCGCTCCCCTCTCCTCTCCTTAGCCACCTCTCCTCTCCTCTCCTTAGCCTCCTCTCCTGTCCTCTCCTTAGCCTCCTCTTCTCTCCTTAGCCTCCGCTCCGCTCTCCTCTCCTTAGCCTCCTGTCCTTAGCCCTCTCTCCGCTCCTTAGCCTCCTCTCCACTCCCCTCTCCTCTCCTTAGCCTCCTGTCCTCTCCTTAGCCTCCTGTCCTTAGCCCTCTCTCCTCTCCTTAGCCTCCTCTCCGCTCCCCTCTCCTCTCCTTAGCCTCATGTCCTTAGCCCTCTCTCCTCACCTATGCCTCCTCTCCTCTCCTTCGCCTCCTCTCCTCTCCTTAGCCTCCTCTCCACTCCCCTCTCCGCTCACCTCTCTCTCCTTAGCCTCCTCCCTCTCCTTAGCCTCCTCTCCTTAGCCTCCTCTCCGCTCCCCTCTCCTCTCCGCCCCCTCTCCTCTCCTTAGCCTCCTCCCTCTCCTCTCCTTAGCCTCCTCTCCTCTCCTTAGCCTCCTCTCCTCTCCTTAGCCTCCTCTCCGCTCCCCTCTCCTCTCCTTAGCCTCCTCTCCTCTCCGCCCCCTCCCTCCTTAGCCTCCTCTCTCTCCTTAGCCTCCTCTCCTCTCCTTAGCCTCCTCTCCGCTCCCCTCTCCTCTCCTTAGCCTCCTGTCCTTAGCCCTCTCTCCTGTCCTTAGCCCCTCTCCACTCCCTCTCCGCTCCCCTCTCCTCTCCCTTAGCCTCCTCTCCTCTCCTTAGCCTCCTCTCCTCCTTAGCCTCCTCTCCTCTCCTTAGCCTCCTCTCCGCTCCCCTCTCCTCTCCTTAGCCTCCTCCCTCTCCGCCCCCTCCCCTCTCCTTAGCCTCCTCTCCTCTCCTTAGCCTCCTCTCCTCTCCTTAGCCTCCTCTCCCTCCCCTCTCCTCTCCTTAGCCTCCTGTCCTTAGCCCTCTCTCCTGTCCTTAGCCTCCTCTCCACTCCCCTCTCCTCCCCTCTCCTCTCCTTAGCCTCCTCCTTAGCCTCCTGTCCTTAGCCTCCTCTCCTTAGCCTCCTCTCCTCTCTCCTCCCCTCTCCTCTCCTTAGCCTCCTGTCCTTAGCCCTCTCTCCTCTCCTTAGCCTCCTCTCCACTCCCCTCTCCGTTCCCTCTCCTCTCCTTAGCCTCCTCTCCTTAGCCTCCTCTCCGCTCCCCTCTCCTCTCCTTAGCCTCCTGTCCTTAGCCCTCTCTCCTCTCCTTAGCCTCCTCTCCACTCCCCTCTCCGCTCCCCTCCTCTCCTTAGCCTCCTGTCCTTAGCCCTCTCTCCTCTCCTTAGCCTCCTCTCCACTCCCCTCTCCTTAGCCTCCTCTCCTTAGCCTCCTCTCAGCTCCCCTCTCCTCTCCTCTCCTTAGCCTCCTGTCCTTAGCCCTCTCTCCTCTCCTTAGCCTCCTCTCCACTCCCCTCTCTGCTCCCCTCTCCTCTCCTTAGCCTCCTCTCCTTAGCCTCCTCTCCTTAGCCTCCTCTCCTTAGCCTCCTCTCAGCTCCCCTCTCCTCTCCTTAGCCTCCTCTCCTCCCCTTAGCCTCCTCTCCACTCCTCTCTGTAGCCTCTCCTCTCTCTCTGTCTCTCTCTCTTTCTCTGTAAATCTCTTGTTGTTTGACCTCCAGAGCTGCTGGAGCGAGACACTGATTTGCTGAACCTGCCTCTTCAGCTCTCACTGCGGACTGTGTGTGTGTATGTGGGTCTGTGCATGCCTCCATGTGTTTACGTGTGCATATTTGTGCACGTCTCATCTTTAGAGTATATACTATACACAGCCTGTGTAGCTCCAGAGCACGGGCCTGGATTATGCTGCTCTGCCTGCTGCTCTGTCCGCTCAGGGCTCACCATGGCTGGGTTGGGCTGCTAGGATAATCCCAGGCTTCAGGCCCAGAGGTATATGGAGAGAGACTGGCTCTTTGATGCCCGGGGAATTATATAGGATAGAGAGGGGAGGATGTTTGGGTTCTATGAGAAGGTTGGGGGCTTGGTGTGTGTAGCTGGGGAGGGGAGGATGTTTGGGTTCTATGAGGAGGTTGGGGGGCTTGGTGTGTGTAGCTGTGGAGGGGAGGATGTTTGGGTTCTATAAGGAGGTTGGGGGCTTGGTATGTGTAGCTGTGGAGGGGAGGATGTTTGGGTTCTATGAGGAGGTTGGGGGCTTGGTGTGTGTAGTTGTGGAGGGGAGGATGTTTGGGTTCTATGAGGAGGTTGGGGGGCTTGGTGTGTGTAGCTGGGGAGGGGAGGATGTTTGGGTTCTATGAGGAGGTTGGGGGGCATGGTGTGTGTAGCTGGGGAGGGGAGGATGTTTGGGTTCTATGAGGAGGTTGGGGGCTTGGTGTGTGTAGCTGTGGAGGGGAGGATGTTTGCGTTCTATGAGGAGGTTGGGGGCTTGGTGTGTGTAGCTGTGGAGGGGAGGATGTTTGGGTTCTATGAGGAGGTTGGGAGGCTTGGTGTGTGTAGCTGGGGAGGGAGGATGTTTGGGTTCTATGAGGAGGTTGGGGGGCTTGGTGTGTAGCAGTGGAGAGGAGGATGTTTGGGTTCTATGAGGAGGTTGGGAGGCTTGGTGTGTGTAGCTGGGGAGGGGAGGATGTTTGGGTTCTATGAGGAGGTTGGGGGGCTTGGTGTGTGTAGCTGGGGAGGGGAGGATGTTTACATTTTGGAACGTGTGAGGCAGATGTGTCAACCTGTGTTTTTTACATGTATATGTAGAGAGGAGAGTGGTGTGTATTTGTACGTGTGTGTTTGGCACAATATGCAAACAGTATGCATGTCTTAGACTGGGGAGGGAGGATGTTTAGACTTTTGGAACGTATGCATGTCTTAGATGTGTCAACCTGTGTTTTTCTTAGACTGGGTAGTCCGTGTATATGTAGAGAGGAGAAACAGTGGTGTCTTAGATTTCCCTGCATACTGCAAACAGTATGTGTATGCATGTCTTAGACTGGGTAGTCCTGCATGCAAAACAGTATGCATGTCTTAGACTGGGTAGTCCCTGCATACTGCAAACAGTATGCATGTCTTAGACTGGGTAGTCCCTGCATACTGCAAACAGTATGCATGTCTTAGACTGGGTAGTCCCTGCATACTGCAAACAGTATGCATGTCTTAGACTGGGTAGTCCCTGCATACTGCAAACAGTATGCATGTCTTAGACTGGGTAGTCCCTGCATACTGCAAACAGTATGCATGTCTTAGACTGGGTAGTCCCTGCATACTGCAAACAGTATGCATGTCTTAGACTGGGTAGTCCCTGCATACTGCAAACAGTATGCATGTCCTAGACTGGGTAGTCCGTGAATACTGCAAACAGTATGCATGTCTTAGACTGGGTAGTCCGTGCAGGAGAGGAGGGAGGGAGAAAGTGGTTTCCTCTCATCTTTCCCTCCTCTGGGGAAGGTTGCTGTGGTCATGGAAATGGGGAAAAATAGCCTCCAACCTTCAGTCATTCTGTCCATCCCATCACCCACTTACCCCCTCACCCCTAGCAGGACAATGCTCACTTCTTCTCCTCTCCTGATGTGTGTGTGTTGGCCACTGTATGTTGGACAGCCAGGCCTGTTGCTAGGCTACGGACAGGAAGTGTCCTGCATAGTAAATGTATCTGAGGGGATCTGTGTAATGGAGTTGGCAGTGGACGCACACACACACACACACAAATATACACACACACACTCGTCAACTGGTTGGTGCTATGAGGCTTGAGACAGCAGATCTAGGTCAGGAAGGCAGGCGAGAACAACAAATTAACGAATGAAAAAAGGAACGACGCTTTACATTCTGAATGAGTTGACTTAGGGAAGAGAAGGGCTTTCCTTGCTATGAGAGTTGACACACACACACCCCACCAACGTGTGTGTGTGTGTGTGTGTTGGTGTGGACTTTGAGGTCAATAGACTGCTGTATTCTGGTAATTCTATTGTTTTTGTCAAACAAAGAGTCTTTTGTAGTTGTGGAATTGGGGCAGAGTGATCCTAAAATAAAAAAATGTCTCCAAGAACGTGTGGTGTGTGTGTGTGTGTGTGTGTGTGTGTGTGTGTGTGTGTGTGTGTGTGTGTGTGTGTGTGTGTGTGTGTGTGTGTGTGTGTGTGTGTGTGTGTGTGTGTGTGTGTGTGTGGGTGAAACTTATGGACTCTACTGTAGCCTGTATGAGTCAGAATGGTAGCTCATTGGCCTGTGACTAGTCATTGCTTAATTCCCCACATCCTCTCCTTCTCTCTTTCCCTCCCCTTCCCTTCCTCCCCCCTCCCCTTCCCTCCTCCCCTTCCCCCTTCCCTCCTCCCCTCCTCCCCTTCCCTCCTCCCCTCCTCCCCTTCCCTCCTTCCCTCCTCCCCCCCCTCCCCTCCTCCCCTTCCCCCCTTCCCTTCCTCCTCCCTCCCTTTCCCTCCTCCCCTTCCCCCTTCCCTCCCCTCCCTTTCCTCCTCCCCTTCCCCTTCCCTCCTCCCCCCCCCTTTCCTCCTCCCCTTCCCCCTTCCCTCCTCCCCTTCCCCCCCCTTCCCTCCTCCCCTTCCCTTCCCTCCTCCCCTCATATGATGCAAAACGGGTCACACAGGGATGACTTCTCTATTTTGAAAGTTACATATCTTGAAAACGTGATTGCTGACAAGACAAACTTTTTGAGACTATGTCAACAATGGACTAATGAAACAAATACCTAAAGATAGTTTTAGGGAGGAACTTTCCTTTAATCTTAGGTCATTAACTAATTATCTTCTATCTGTCTCAGGGTCGTCATGTCAAGACAGGGCAACTTGCGGCCATCAAGGTCATGGATGTCACCGGGGTAAGTCTCACACACACACACACACACACATACACACACACACACACACATTCTAAGGTGCATATGTGTGTGAAATTTTTTTTATGTGTGTGTGTTCCAGGATGAGGAAGAGGAGATTAAAGCAGAGATCAACATGTTGAAGAAGTACAGCCACCATCGGAACATTGCCACCTACTACGGTGCCTTCGTCAAGAAGAACCCTCCTGGCATCGACGACCAGCTATGGGTATGTGTGTGTGTGTGTGTGTTTGCATCCATGTGTGCCTGCGTGAGTATGTGCACAGGTGTGTGTGTGTGGTAACCTTTCTCTCTCTCTCTCTCTTTGTCTCTCTCTCTCTTTGTCTCTCTCTTTGTCTCTCTTTGTCTCTCTCTTTGTCTGTCTCTCTCTCTCTTTGTCTCTCTCTCTTTGTCTCTCTCTCTTTGTCTCTCTCTCTCTTTGTCTCTCTCTTTGTCTCTCTCTTTGTCTCTCTCTTTGTCTCTCTCTTTGTTTCTCTCTTTGTCTCTCTCTCTTTCTCTCTTTGTCTCTCTCTTTGTCTCTTTGTCTCTCTCTTTGTCTCTTTCTCTCTTTCTCTTTCTCTCTCTCTTTGTCTCTCTCTCTCTCTCTCTGTCTTTCTCTTTGTCTCTCTCTCTTTGTCTCTCTTTCTCTTTCTCTCTTTGTCTCTCTCTTTGTCTCTTTCTCGCTCTCTTTGTCTCTCTCTGTCTCTTTCTTTGTCTCTCTCTCTTTCTCTCTTTGTCTCTCTCTTTCTCTCTTTCTCTCTTTGTCTCTCTTTCTTTCTCTCTCTCTTTCTCTCTTTGTCTCTCTCTCTCTTTGTCTCTCTCTCTCTTTCTCTCTCTCTTTCTCTCTTTGTATCTCTCTCTCTCTTTGTCTCTCTCTTTGTCTCTCTCTTTCTCTCTCTCTTTGTCTCTCTCTCTCTCTCTCTTTGTCTCTCTCTCTTTGTCTCTCTCTCTCTCTCTCTCTCTCTCTCTCTGTCTCTGTAGTTGGTGATGGAGTTCTGTGGGGCGGGTTCAATAACAGATCTGATTAAGAACACCAAGGGGAACTCACTAAAGGAGGAGTGGACTGCCTACATCTGCAGAGAGATCCTCAGGGTCAGTATTGCTAATATTTAGTGCTGAGAGATTAACCAACATTTTGGTTAGTCAACAACTTGTTGACTAACATGAGTTCAATTATTGAAATGACATTTCTAGGTATCTCTAACTGAAATACATGATCTAAGTGATTGATAGTTGGTATTCAGCGGTCATAAAACTATGCCTTATTTACTTTGAAGAACTACGAATCAAATCCAAATCAAATCAAATGTATTTATATAGCCCTTCGTACATCAGCTGATATCTCAAAGTGCTGTACAGAAACAGCCTAAAACCCCAAACAGCAAGCAATGCAGGTGTAGAAGCACGGTGGCTAGGAAAACCTCCCTAGAAAGGCCAAAACCTAGGAAGAAACCTAGAGAGGAACCAGGCTATGAGGGGTGGCCAGTCCTCTTCTGGCTGTGCCGGGTGGAGATTATAACCGAACATGGCCAAGATGTTCAAATGTTCATAAATGACCAGCATGGTCCAATAATAATAAGGCAGAACAGTTGAAACTGGAGCAGCAGCACGGCCAGGTGGACTGGGGACAGCAAGGAGTCATCATGTCAGGTAGTCCTGGGGCATGGTCCTAGGGCTCAATTCCAGGAAAGAAAGAGAGAAGGAGAGAATTAGAGGACGCACACTTAGATTCACACAGGACACCGGATAGGACAGGAGAAGTACTCCAGATATAACAAACTGTCCCTAGCCCCCCGACACAAACTACTGCAGCATAAATACTGGAGGTTGACACAGGAGGGGTCAGGAGACACTGTGGCCCCATCCGATGACACCCTCGGACAGGGCC